>NC_056725.1:538153984-538208984 GCF_019279795.1 Protopterus annectens | reverse complement strand
TCGTGAGCATCCGTGGTAGTTCTGCTTAAGCTGTCTGCTAGTGAATTCTCTTTTCCTGGAACAAATTTGGCCTGCAGTTGGATGTCGAGATTCAGGGCTAGGTTCCACAGATCCATTGCCATCCGGCATAGAGGGTAGGAATGCGTGCCTCCGTTTGTTTATGTACCACATGACTGTGGTATTGTCTGTCCTTATCAGCAGATGACCTTGCTGGAGGAATGATTTGAATGCCTCGATTGCATGCTTCACTGCCAGCATCTCCTTTAGGTTTATGTGCAAATTCAGCTGGTCTTGAGTCCATAGGCCTTGGATGCACTTGTCTTCCATGTGTGCTCCCCATCCTAGGTCTGAGGCGTCCGTGGTGATGGTCTGCCTTGGTTGTGGTTTTTTGAAAGGCAGCCCTCTGTTGGACTGGCAGGCCTGAGCCCACCACAGGAATTCCATTTTCAGGCATGGAATGATTGGAATCATGGTTTCTAGACTGTGCCTGTGTTGAGACCATACATTCCTTAGGCACCATTGTAATTTCCTCATATGCAGCCTGGCATGTGGGATCAAGATTATGCAAGATGCCATGTAACCCAGGGCCTGCAGGACTTTCCTTGCAGTGAGCTGAGTTTGTCTTGTCAAAGCCATGAAGTAGACTGGGAGTTGCTTTTGTTTTTCTTCTGTGAGAAAAGCCATCTGAGTTATTGTGTCCAGATCCGCACCCAAAAAGGTTATCCATTGGGATGGCTCTAGTCTTGACTTCTGGATAAACTAAAATAGGCAGAAAATAGTGGCTCAGATGAAAAAATGCAGGATGCTTCACAAAAAATAGCGTATAAAACCTTTAATTACCGCTTTCATCGACTGACTTCCTCAGAATACTGAATACATGTAAAACACTCCTTTATATACACCTTCCAATCACATCATAATTACTTAATTGTTAATTAAAACTATCTTAGATAATCCAAAACTCATGTTTTAAAAAATAAACAATGGTAAATCATGTTGTTTGTCAATACATAATTTCCTATGTTTTAAAAAACATTTTATGTTTATTGTTTCGTTTAGACCAGGATAGTGGTCTGCTTTCAACTTAATTTGCCATAAGGTCTCTTTTTGTTCAAGGTAATTTTTAAAATCACCAGCCCTTAAATCTTTTTGGCAGACTTCCATAACAGTAAAAACAAATTTTTTAAAATTTGTACAGGTAATTGAATGTTTAAATAGTACACTTTTTGAATCCTTTGTCTATGTAGTATAAATGCTTTGATACGTGTCGCCAAGCTCCTGGTGGTCATACCAACATAGAATGCCGGGCAGACCGTGCACATAGCAATATACACTACACCGGTGGTGTTACAAGAAACATACCCTGGAACTTCTAAAGTTCTGTCACTCGTAATTACAGAGATGTATGGGCCTGTGGAAATATACCTACAAATCTTACAATTAAAACAACAGAACATACCCCTTTTAACTATATTGTTTTCTCTTGTGGAAATATTATCTTGTTCTAGTAATTTTTTTATGTTATAGTCATTTCGAAAAACAAAATTTGGTTTACTTCCTACTACTTTTAAAATATCACTATTTCCTTGTATAATTCTCCAGTTCTTTTCCAGAACTTCCCTAGTATCATTAGCATTAGTGTTCATGGCCAAAGAACAAACTAATCCAGGGTCTATAGATGTAAATTCAACCTTGTTGACTATATCTGTAGATAATTTATTTAAAATTGCTGTGTAATGTGTTTGATGTTTATTAAAAATCTCATTTCCAATGTCTATCACTAACTTCTCATCATATCCCCTATTTACAAAAAGAGACATAATGAAATGAAATTCTTGTATTAGATCACTTAATCTACTAGTCATCCGGCAAGCTCTTATATACTGACCCCTAGGAATATTTTTAACTGTGTGCCTTGGATGATTACTTTGAAAATGTAAATAACTGTTTGTAAAAGTCTGTTTTCGGAAAATCTTACTGTGAAACCTATTTTCGTTAATGTCCCACCAAAAACATACATCCAAAAAACTGATGTTAGTACCTGTGTCACCTTTGGTGAATTTCAAATAATTAGATGTTAAATGAATGTCATTGTAAAATTCTTCCCCTGTATTACTATTTCCTTCCATTATAAAGATTAAATCATCTATAAATCTGGAATAAAATACTATTTTGTAAATACTACTTAATTGACACATTACACAGCAATTTTAAATAAATTATCTACAGATATAGTCAACAAGGTTGAATTTACATCTATAGACCCTGGATTAGTTTGTTCTTTGGCCATGAACACTAATGCTAATGATACTAGGGAAGTTCTGGAAAAGAACTGGAGAATTATACAAGGAAATAGTGATATTTTAAAAGTAGTAGGAAGTAAACCAAATTTTGTTTTTCGAAATGACTATAACATAAAAAAATTACTAGAACAAGATAATATTTCCACAAGAGAAAACAATATAGTTAAAAGGGGTATGTTCTGTTGTTTTAATTGTAAGATTTGTAGGTATATTTCCACAGGCCCATACATCTCTGTAATTACGAGTGACAGAACTTTAGAAGTTCCAGGGTATGTTTCTTGTAACACCACCGGTGTAGTGTATATTGCTCTGTGCACGGTCTGCCCGGCATTCTATGTTGGTATGACCACCAGGAGCTTGGCGACACGTATCAAAGAGCATTTATACTACATAAAGACAAAGGATTCAAAAAGTGTACTATTTAAACATTCAATTACCTGTACAAATTTTAAAAAATTTGTTTTTACTGTTATGGAAGTCTGCCAAAAAGATTTAAGGGCTGGTGATTTTAAAAATTACCTTGAACAAAAAGAGACCTTATGGCAAATTAAGTTGAAAGCAGACCACTATCCTGGTCTAAACGAAACAATAAACATAAAATGTTTTTTAAAACATAGGAAATTATGTATTGACAAACAACATGATTTACCATTGTTTATTTTTTAAAACATGAGTTTTGGATTATCTAAGATAGTTTTAATTAACAATTAAGTAATTATGATGTGATTGGAAGGTGTATATAAAGGAGTGTTTTACATGTATTCAGTATTCTGAGGAAGTCAGTCGATGAAAGCGGTAATTAAAGGTTTTATATGCTATTTTTTGTGAAGCATCCTGCATTTTTTCATCTGAGCCACTATTTTCTGCCTATTTTAGTTTATTTGATTGACTTTTGGCTGTGTTTCGTATTTAATTGTCTTATTTGGCCAGTATGGCAGAAGCGGCTGATGAACTGCTGATGAATATGACTATTCATCCAACTCCACAGTCAGAGACTGAAAAACTGAATAACTTATTATTGGCGACTTTACTAGATATCCGAGGATCTTTAAAGACTTTGCTGGCCAGATCCACCGGGTCTGACAATGTAATCCAGGTTTCCAGTCCTATGGGATTCGAACAGGAACTTGACACTGTGCTTGAGGTTGGAAGTCCCGCCCATAACAAAACAACACTACACGAACGCGAAGCAAAGAGACGTTTGCCATTTTCCGCTCGTGAAAAGAAAACCATGGGTTGTCAACAGTTATTAAACCAAGTAGAAAATCCATTTTCTTCTACGAAACAAGGTTTCGAATTCTCACTTCAAGGGCCATCAAGAGGAGAACAGGAAAGTTTAACTAAACTACTGAAAAGGTATAAGTCACTTCATTTAGAAAATTGCTACTTTAAGTACTACACTGAACTCGGCATAGTGCCGAAAGGGCTAAGGTTCTTCAAATGCCCAAACGGTGTTAGTTTGGGAAGCACAATGTTTAATACATTAGTTGATTTTTTTAATGAAGCTGGCTTAAACTTTCTCAAACTGTTAATTGAGAATAACAGACAGAAGATGGGATTTTTGAAAAATGAAATTATTGACATGGAAAAGCAGTTAAGCGGGAGTATCAGTGAAGAGAACTATCAAACATTTTTTCAAACAGTTTCCAAGGAAGTACAACAGCATTCTTCTGATGTTACGACCAGAAAACAACAGAAGTTGAACCGGGACATTGCCGCATATAAAAATAAAAAGGCTTATGAAAATTTTGCCGTTAACACGAGAAATGTTAACATGAGAACTTTTAACGGAAGTGAAAGTAAATATAAAAAACAAACAGCTTTCACTTCCGACAAACGTTTTAATGATGGGAAAGTTTTGGCTTCACATAATAGTTATAAAACAGATGCAGTTTTTAATTTAGTTCGAGATGACAATACTGAATGTTTAATGCAAGATGTGTATCAAAATAATGTAGTGTCCGATAATGATGAGAATGACATAATTTTAGATAATGAACCCAGTGGTGCTAATAGTGAAGAAGGTGTTGTTAACAAAAGGAAGGAAAACAGTGGAAATATAAGAATTAATGCTATGAATAAGGAGGTAGTACAAAACAAAAAACCATTGACAAATAGTCACAATAATATTAGCAAAAGCAGTGTTTTGACACGCAGTAAAACTTTTTTGGGGTCAAACTCGTCAGAGGACGAAATTTAAATGAAGTTAATGAATGCTTTGATATTATTAATTTATCTAAGCATATTTTTAGTGACACAGAAATGAAAGTGTTAAAATACGGCTTAAATTTTGTACCATGCAGCAGAGGTAACTATAGTAGAACCGTGGTAGATATAAAAAAATTCACTAGAAAATTGAATTTAACATATGTGATGCATGATTTAAAATCTACCAACAGTAATTTAATTAAACCTTCAAGCTATACTCCTAAACTACATAATACAATAAAAGTTTTTGAAGAAATGTGCATAGCTGATATAGACAAAGTGTTTAAGACTAGAAATTATTTCACTGATAATCTTACTAAATCTGAAAGGGCAGCATTAGGAAATCTTAGGACCTTGGCAGGACATTACAGATTCATGAAAAGTGATAAGGGTTCCAATATAGTTATTATGGAACAGGAAGTTTATGAAGCTGGCATTCTAAACATCTTGGGAAATTTAAATGAATATAGAAAAGTAACTGTTTTGGATATACAGAAATCATATCGCTTCATTAATTCCTATCTTTATGAAGCGTTAATATCGGGTGACATAAATAATGAGACATATAACTTTTGTTTAGTAGAAAACCCCAAAATAGGGGTCTTTTTTGGAATACCAAAAACACATAAACAACTAATTGACCCCCAATTTCGGCCTATAGTTTCTGCCCCTCATTCTATATCTGAGGGAATTTCCTTGGTTTTGGATGCCAGTTTGGGGCCACTAATTTCCAAATGTGATTCCTATGTTAAAGATTCGTGGCATTTTCTAGAAAAATTGAGAAATTTTCAAGAAAAAGGAATCTTTGATCCCAAGAAACATATCATTTTCACATTGGATGTGGTATCACTTTACACCTGCATACCTCATGATGAAGGTGTAGAAGCTGTACGAAGTTATTTAACAAATAATACTGCTTACACTAATAATAGAATTTCAACAATATGTAACTTTATGGAATTAATACTAGAGAATAATTACTTTCTATTTAAAAATGAATATTTTCAACAAATTAGAGGGCTAGCCATGGGCTCCCCGGCTGCACCAGCCTATACTAATATAGTAATGGCATGGTGGGAAACTGAACATCTGTGTCAATTAAGTAGTATTTACAAAATAGTATTTTATTCCAGATTTATAGATGATTTAATCTTTATAATGGAAGGAAATAGTAATACAGGGGAAGAATTTTACAATGACATTAATTTAACATCTAATTATTTGAAATTCACCAAAGGTGACACAGGTACTAACATCAGTTTTTTGGATGTATGTTTTTGGTGGGACATTAACGAAAATAGGTTTCACAGTAAGATTTTCCGAAAACAGACTTTTACAAACAGTTATTTACATTTTCAAAGTAATCATCCAAGGCACACAGTTAAAAATATTCCTAGGGGTCAGTATATAAGAGCTTGCCGGATGACTAGTAGATTAAGTGATCTAATACAAGAATTTCATTTCATTAGGTCTCTTTTTGTAAATAGGGGATATGATGAGAAGTTAGTGATAGACATTGGAAATGAGATTTTTAATAAACATCAAACACATTACACAGCAATTTTAAATAAATTATCTACAGATATAGTCAACAAGGTTGAATTTACATCTATAGACCCTGGATTAGTTTGTTCTTTGGCCATGAACACTAATGCTAATGATACTAGGGAAGTTCTGGAAAAGAACTGGAGAATTATACAAGGAAATAGTGATATTTTAAAAGTAGTAGGAAGTAAACCAAATTTTGTTTTTCGAAATGACTATAACATAAAAAAATTACTAGAACAAGATAATATTTCCACAAGAGAAAACAATATAGTTAAAAGGGGTATGTTCTGTTGTTTTAATTGTAAGATTTGTAGGTATATTTCCACAGGCCCATACATCTCTGTAATTACGAGTGACAGAACTTTAGAAGTTCCAGGGTATGTTTCTTGTAACACCACCGGTGTAGTGTATATTGCTATGTGCACGGTCTGCCCGGCATTCTATGTTGGTATGACCACCAGGAGCTTGGCGACACGTATCAAAGAGCATTTATACTACATAAAGACAAAGGATTCAAAAAGTGTACTATTTAAACATTCAATTACCTGTACAAATTTTAAAAAATTTGTTTTTACTGTTATGGAAGTCTGCCAAAAAGATTTAAGGGCTGGTGATTTTAAAAATTACCTTGAACAAAAAGAGACCTTATGGCAAATTAAGTTGAAAGCAGACCACTATCCTGGTCTAAACGAAACAATAAACATAAAATGTTTTTTAAAACATAGGAAATTATGTATTGACAAACAACATGATTTACCATTGTTTATTTTTTAAAACATGAGTTTTGGATTATCTAAGATAGTTTTAATTAACAATTAAGTAATTATGATGTGATTGGAAGGTGTATATAAAGGAGTGTTTTACATGTATTCAGTATTCTGAGGAAGTCAGTCGATGAAAGCGGTAATTAAAGGTTTTATACGCTATTTTTTGTGAAGCATCCTGCATTTTTTCATCTGAGCCACTATTTTCTGCCTATTTTAGTTTATTTGATTGACTTTTGGCTGTGTTTCGTATTTTCTTGACTTCTGGATGTTGACTGTGTATCCCAAGGCCTGTAACAGGTGAATGACATAGTTCAAATCCTTTATTAGTCCTGTCCTGTTCTCCGCTTGTATTAGGCAGTCGTCCAGGTATGGGTAGATTTGAATTCCCTGAAGCCTGCAATGTGCAATTACTGATGCCAGGCATTTCGTGAATACTCTGGGCGCAGTAGATAAGCCAAAGGGCAATGCTGAGAATTGATAATGCTCTGATCCTGCAAGAAATCTGAGGTGTCTTCTGCAATCTGGTCGTATAGGGACATGCAGGTATGCCTCCTTGAGATCTAGAGTCACCAGCCAAGACTCCTTGCCCAACATGGGAAGAAGTTGCTGTAGGGTCAGCATTTTGAATTTTGGCACAATGAGATATGTGTTTAGTGCGGACAAGTCGAGAATAGGCCTCCATTGGGTTTCTTTTCTTGGTACAAGGAATAGTCTTGAGTAATACCCTTGGCCTTGTTCCATAGATGGTACCCTTTCTATTGCTTTCATCTGAAGTAAACTGTTGATTTGTCTTAAAGCCTCTGGCTTCTGGTTTGGTGGAAGGTTTGGCATTCCGCTCCTTCTTGGTAAAGTGTGGAAATGAAACCTGTATCCTTTGTCTATTGTTTGCAATGTCCATTTGTCTTTTGTAATGCAATGCCAGTTTTTTGAGAATAAAGCCAATTTCCCGCCCAAGGGTGCTTCCAGTTGTTCCCTTGTAGGCGGAGTCAGAGCCAAGTCATTGTGTTTGTCCTGTGGAACTGGTTGTAGTTGCAGCTGTGGCAGTACTCCTCTGGTTGGCAGGTTGCCACTGACGACCCCTGTAGGCACCCTTTGATTGACCTCTGCCTCTTGGGCATCTATTCCTGCCCCTCTGTGCTTTGGAGGTGTCTGGAAAGGACCAATTCTTTGAAGGCCAGTTTCTACTGAACCTCGGAGGTTGGACCTGCAGAAAATCCTTAACTGTTTGCACAGATTTTACTTTTTCTTCCACTTTCTTTAGAATCTCCTGTGCAGGGGTGCCAAATAAACTTTGTTTCTCCATTGGAGCATCTAGGAGTTTAGCCTTGAAATGGTCCGGCAAGGATTGCTCTTTTAGCCAGGCATGTCTTCGAATTACTGCCTCAGTCATAGCTGATCTAAATGAAGCTTCCAGTGCATCATAGCCACATTTTAAGAAATGATTACTGACCTGCTGAGAGTTGTGTACCAAATCCTGAAGGGCCTTACGGTCTAAAGGTTCAGGAGAAGAAAGCTTTTTATTCAGCTGATCTAACAAATATTCCTGGTACTGTATCATATGGAATTGACAGTTTAAAGCCCTGGCAGAAAGAGTAGCAGATGTATAAACATTTTTTCCCCATCTCTCTAATGCTCTTGACTCCCTTTCAGAGGGTAGTGGGTTTTTAGCAGTGGCAGCTGCAACACCTTTTGGGCCCTGAGAAATAGTTTCTGGGTCTGCAGCATGGGCTTTATACAAGTGGAAGTGTGAATCCGGAACCCTGTAGTATCTGTCAGGTTTGGCAGGGGCCGGGGGAAGTGAATCAGGGGCAGAGCTGACATCATTATATGCATCATCAACTACAGTTAGCACAGGTGGTATGGCTAAAGGCCTATGCTGTGGCAAGTGTAAGAAAGTCCTTAGTCTTTTTCTAAAATCAGAGAAATCCTGACCCTGCCATTGAAAGTGTTCCCTCAGAGTGTAAAGTTTCCCCAAAGGAAAATTCCTCTGGAGGGGAAGCAGAATGGATAGAGTCTTCTGCATCTGAATCCTCATAAGGGGAGTATGGTCCTTCCTGATGGTCTGACAAATCAGATCCATCCGAGGAGTAGTCAGAGGAGAGGTTCAGGGGGTTCAGTCCTGGGCCTTTTGTCAGGAGGAGGTTGGGAGGCCCTGTCTGGGTGAGGTTGGGAACCGCTAATCAGAGAAATAAGGTCCTCAGCAAGACTGAGAATCTGGGAACTTGAGGAAGGTCTCTGAGAAGTTGTTTTTGCAGGTAAAGCTTTTGTAATTTTAGCTGCTTTAGCCCTGGAGAAAGCCTTAATAGACATAGAAGCAGGGGGGCCTAGCTGCCCCACGTGCAGGAGTGGAAATGTCCAAAGGAATGGTGTTGGACAATTCATGTGCGCTTGCTTCTTCGGTAGGGATTTCTGTAGCCGACTCAGCCGGAGCCTCTCTGGCCTCGGTTGTCGGAGGAATGATTGCGGCAGAAGGAAGAACAGAGGCCTCGGTTTCAGCCGAAACAGAGACACTCGCGGTAGGCCTATCCGTGGTTTCAGCCGAAACAGTGGGCCGCGAGTGTCGGTCCTTTTCCTTGCGTTTTTTGGCTAAATGTGTAGTCGGAGTCTGGCGGCATTTTATATGCAAAAGCGGATCCAAAAAACTCTTCTGCAAACTCCGACCGACGTCTAAGAGTCCGTCGGTTGAAGGAGGCACAGGCTAAACAAGCTGATACGTCGTGGTCTGGGCCTAAGCAAGAAAGGCAGTAGGAATGGAAATCCTTATGAGGTATTTGTTTCCCACAAGTTAAACAATTATTTACTTTGTCTGACATCGGCTGAGGCAAGAAAGAGTCCCCAACGAGGTACTTAGCTTTTTAGAAGTATTCGGTAGCTGAATCTCTGGATCTGACCGACCGGCACTTGCGAACAGCTTCTGCTTCGGGCACCGCGCGGCAAGAAAGACTGAGGAAAATGGCGTCGGCTGATGCCTTTATACCCCAGCAGCTCTGACGTCGGGGAAGATGCGACATCAGCCGAGGCCAGACCCAGACTTTGGAATCCAGCCGACCGAAGGGCTGCCTGAGGCAGGACAACCCATATGTTACGACTGCAGATGCATCCTTGAAGGACATCTGTCTGTTCAGTGGGGAAGCAAAAAGATACACTAGAGGAGTACCCTACGGATGAACCAAGTCCAGAAACACCTCCCTGTGAAGCATCCATTCGTGGGATTGAGCCATGGACCTGCTGAGTGCGTCTGCCACAAAATTTTAAGTGCACGAAAGGATGAAACGTAAACTGCTTGAAGAGTCAACTTGTACCAAATTGCCAACTACCAAGCTATCAGGGCCAACCTGCAAAGATACGATTTTGCCCCCCGCCTGCTTGCTTACATACCAGAGGACAGTGGCATTGTCTGTAAACACTTTCAGAGGTCCTGGACAGAAGAGAGGATGGAAAGCCTATACAGCCAGAAAGACAGCCCTCATTTCTTTGATACTGATATGCTCCTTCCTTTGAGAAAGGGACCAGAGACCCTGTACCTTCTTTGATGCAAATGTTACTCGCCAGCTTGTGTCCGAGGCATCTGTGAACAGCTCTTCCAACTGGTTGAACCTGATGAAGAGGGAAAACCTGGGTTCAGAGAAAAATTGATGAATCCATCAAAGAAGCTCAGATTTCGGGCATGGGAGAAGAGGAAGTATAAACTGCAGGGGACAGGCATGTTGTGTTCAAACAAATTTTAGATGCCACTGAAATTTCCTCATGTGAAGTGCTGCCATTGGCACCATAGGAATGGTGAATGCCATAAACCCAAATACAGTTAGAAATTCCCTGGCAGTTACAGATGGAAGAAACAGTAGACTGCAGAAGGAAGTGAAAGAATTTTTTTTCTGGTGGAAGAAAAGCCATCATGAGATCTATTCTTAGCCTGCACTCTAGGAAATGTGATCCTGAGAAGGGGAAAGAAATTATGTTTTGAAATTTTATTGTGAATCCATATCTTTGCAGGAAAAAGATGGTAAACTGCAGAGTTTGAACTGTTCTGGAAGAGGAGCCAGGAAAAAAAAAAAGGAGATCGTCCAAGTAGGGCTATACCTAAACACCTCTGACCCTACAATAAGCAATCACAGGGGCCAAACATTTTGTGAATACCCTTGGGGCAGTAGACAGACCAAAGGGCAAAGCAGACAATTCTAAGTGCAAGGAAGCTACAGGGAAAAGTAGTTATGTACACTTACCATAAATGTAGATGTTAGAGTGTATTCACTGTTGCAGTCATCATGTTTGGGTTATCTGCTTGCAGTAGCCCTCAGCTGGCCTGATTAACAAAGTATTGGGTCCTGCGTCGGTTGCTGTCCCTTCTTCCATGACGTCAGGGGTATAAAACATGCAGCCAACGCCATTACAACAGTTTTTCTTGCCCCAGATGTCAGGTGCCCCCCTAACTGGAAGCAATTAAATCTATAAATATACAACATTATACCTCCAACAAAAAAGTTAATACACCAAAACAATTTTGAGTTGTTGCAGTCATTACACTTGGGTAGAATCCCAAAGCTATGGATGGGAGGATGGAGCTAAATAGCATTAGGGGCGGCTATAAGGCCCTCCAGAACTGCAGTGGCAAAGCCTGCCCTGGACTTTAGAGAAGAGAGGCAAATGATAATGCTTTGTAAATGTATGAACAGAGCTCCAAGTAGCAGCTTCTAGAATGTCTTTGGTTGGCACTCCTCTGAGAAAAGCTGCTGAGGTAGATGCAGCCCTGGTGGAATGTGACCTGATTCCCTTGGGCACTGGTTTATGATGATGCAAGTAGCAGAAAGTACAGTTTTGTACCTACCATAAATGTAGATGTCCGATAGGAATGCATCTGCAGTCCTTACAAATGGGTAGTCCTGTCGTCAGGCAGCCCTTCGGTCGGCCGGATTCCAAAGTCTGGGTCTGGCTTCGGCTGGTGTCGCACTTCACCCGACGTCATCGCTGCAGTTTTTCAGGTATAAAGGAATCAGCCGACGCCATTTTCCTCAGTGTTTCTTGCCCCAGATGCCAGGTGCCCTCTTGGATGGCTAAATTTGGATAAATGCCAATGTTTCCAAATAGTAGAGAGCAAACACATAAAATAAGCATGTATGTACATATATACAAACAAATACACCATAATAGATCCCCCCATGCTAGCTGAAGGATGGCAAATACCCTAGGAGTACCACAGAGGGGAAGGTGGGTGGGTAATCCTGACTGCAGATGCATTCCTATCGGACATCTACATTTATGGTAGGTACAAAACTGTACTATGTCCTTCAAGGATGCATCTGCAGTCCTTACAAATGGGTAGAATACCATAGCTAAACTAGGGGAGGAGGAAAAAAGGAGAGATTATGGTGCAGTTAGGATCCCTTGCAAAACAGCAGTGGCAAAACCTGCTCGGGATCTAGAGTATAAAGGTAAATTGTAATGCTTGGCAAATGTATGCACGGAGGTCCAAGTAGCAGCCTCTATAATGTCCTTGGTAGCCACTCCTCGTAAGAAAGCTGTGGTAGTGGCTGTAGCCCTTGTGGAGTGAGGCCTGATGTTCTCTGGAGTTTTCTTTCCATGGTAGGAGTAACAAAATCTAATGCAATTTCCTATCCATTTGGAGATTGCCTGTTTTGAAATTGGTTTTCCTTCCTTTCCTGTTGCATATGCTACCAGAAGCTGGTCAGTTTTTCTATTGGACTTGGTCCTGTCCAGGTAGTAGCGTAATTGTCTATGTACATCCAAGGTATGCAAGAGTCTTTCTCCCTGTTCTGTGGGTTGGGGAAGAATGTAGGTAGGTGGATAGCCTGATTTAAAGACACTCTGGATACCACCTTAGGCATAAATGTAGGATTTGTTCTCATGGACACTCTATCTTGATGGAAGATCAGGAAGGGTTGCACTGCCATTAATGCCTGTAGCTCAGAGACCCTTCTTGCTGAGGTGATTGCCAGCAGGAAAGCAGTCTTCCAGGATAAGTATTGTAATTCTGCTGTTGCTGCTGGTTCGAAAGGGGAAGTGTCAATTTTTCTAGCACAAAGTTCAAGTCCCATGCTGGCAATGGTGGTTTCCTGGGAGGTTTTACATTTTAATTCCTCTCAGAAACTGTCTGAGCAGAGGATGAGAGAAGACAGGAGGATCCAAGCTGTATTCTGCTGAAATAGCTGATGCATGTATCTTGATGGAAGAATAGGACAGGCCTGTATGGAAGAGCTCTGCCAAGTACTCCAGGATGTTGGCTATGTTTACCAGTGCCACATCTTCTCCCTTTGCAGTACTCCAAATGAGATATCTTTTCCATTTTGCTGCATAATTCTTTCTTGTTGAAGGTCTACAAGCCTCAAGGATTATGTCTTTAACCCTTTGGGATAAATTTGGGTTAATTGCTCTTATGTAATGTTCCAGGCAGTTAGCTGCAGAGTTTTCAGGTTTGGATGCAGGATGTTGTAGTTGTTCTGTGTTAACAGTAATGGGATCAGGGGTAGTGTCCATATTTGTTCCCGAGACATGCTCCTCAGCAATGGGTACCAATGTTGTCTTGGCCAGTCTGGAGCTATCAGAATGATGCTTGGACGTTCCTCTTTGATCTTCAAAAGCACCTTGTGCATCAAAGGAAGTGGTGGGAATGCGTACGCTGTCAGGTTTTTCCAACTGAAAGATAGGGAGTCCACCTTCCAAGCAAGTGGGTGGTATGTCCTTGTGCAGAATTTCTTTAGCTGGTGATTGAGTGGGGATGCAAATAAGTCTATTTGTGGTAATCCCCATTCTCTTGTGATGGCTTTGAAGATGTCCGGATGCAGCATCCATTCGTGGGCATCTGTGGTAGTTCTGCTTAATATGTCTGCCAGAATGTTTTCTTTTCCCGGTACAAAAATTGCTTGTAACTGAATGTTGTAGCTCAGAGCCACATCCCATAGGTCCAGTGCCAGCCGGCATAGAGGATATGAATGTGTGCCTCCCTGTTTGTTGATGTACCACATAACTGTGGTGTTGTCTGTCCTCATCATCAACTGACCTTCTTGGAGAAATGGTCTGAATGACTGGATTGCCAATTTTACTGCCAGCATTTCCTTTAGATTTATGTGCAGGCAGCTGGTCTTGAGCCCATAAGCCTTGTATGCACTTGCCCAGCATGTGTGCCCCCAACCGAGGTCTGAGGCATCTGTCGTGATGGTTTGGCTTGGTTGACTGTTGCAGAAGGGCAATCCTGTGTTTGATTGACAGGCCTGAGCCCACCATAGGAACTCTTGCTTCAGGCATGGGATTATTGGAATTTTGGTTTCTAGGCTGTGCTTGTGTTGGGACCACAAATTCTTTAGGTACCACTGTAGCTTTCTCATATGCAGTCTGGCATGAGGGACCAGAATTATGCAGGATGCCATGAAGCCTAGGGCTTGTAGTACTTTTCTTGCAGTTAGATGGTTCTGCTTTGTTAATGCCAAGAAGTAGAGAGGTAGTTGCTCTTTTTCTGCAGTTAGGAATGCCATTTGTTTTGATGTGTCCAGCTCTGCACCCAGAAAGGTTATTCTTTGGGATGGAATCAGCCTTGACTTTTTTATATTGACTGTATATCCCAGGGCTTGCAGCAGGTAAATGACTCTTTGTAAGTCTTCTGTTAGCTTGCTTTTGTTGTCCGCTTGTATCAGGCAGTCGTCCAGGTAGGGATAAATTTGGATCCCCTAAAGTCTGCAATGAGCAATTACTGATGCCAGGCATTTCGTGAACACTCTGGGCGCAGTAGATAAGCCAAAGGGCAATGCTGAGAATTGATAATGCTCTGATCCTGCAAGAAATCTGAGGTATCTTCTGCAAATTGGTCGTATGGGGACGTGCAGGTATGCCTCCTTGAGATCTAGAGTTACCAGCCAAGAGTCCTTGCCCAGCATGGGAAGAAGCTGCTGTAGGGTCAGCATTTTGAATTTTGGAACAATGATGAATGTGTTTACAGCGGACAGGTCGAGAATAGGCCTCCATTTGCTCTCTTTTCTTGGTACCAGGAAGAGTCTGGAGTAAAATCCCTTTCCTTGTTCCATAGATGGTACCTTTTCCACAGCTCTCATTCTTAATAGTTGAGATATTTGCTTTAGAGCTTCTGCCCTTTGAGTAGGTGGTAGGTTTGGCATTCCTCTCTTTCCTGGTAGAGTATGGAAATGGAACCTGTAACCTTGGTCTATAGTTTGCAAAATCCATTTTTCCCTTGTGATGCAATGCCAGTTCTTTGAAAATAAGGTTAGCTTTCCGCCTAAGGGTGCTTCCAGTTGTTCCCTGGTAGGCGGTGCCACAGCCAAGTCACTGTGATTGTGTTGTTGTAGTGGTGGCGGCTGCCTGCCTCGCTGGTTGTTACCTTGCCACTGGCGCCCCTGTAGGCACCCCTGGATTGGTTTCTGCCTCTTGAATGCCTATTCCTGCCTCTCTGTGTCTTAGAGGAGTCCGGAAAGGACCAATTCTTGGAGGGCCAGTTCCTGCTAAACCTTGGAGGTTGAACCTGTAAGAAATCTTTCACTGTTTGTACAGATTTCGCCTTCTCTTCCATCTTTTTTAGTACCTGCTGTGCAGGAGAACCAAATAAATTGACTTTGTCCATGGGTGCATCCAAAAGCTTTGATTTGACATGGTCTGGTAATGCCTGCTCTTTCAACCATGCATGTCTCCTGATAACTGTGCCAGTCATGGCTGATCTAAAGGAAGCCTCCAGTGCATCATAGCCACATTTTAAAGAATGGTTACTAACCTGCTGTATGTTGTGTACCATTTCCTGAACATATTTTTTATCTAAAGATTCTTCAGAGGACAGCTTTTTAGTTAACTGGTCAAGCATAAACTCTTGATATTGAATCATATGAAATTGGCAGTTCAAAGCCCTAGCTGACAAAGTAGCAGAAGTGTAAACTTTTTTACCCCATCTCTAAGCAGCTGGATTCCCTTTCAGAGGGGAGGGGGTTTTTAGTAGATGCAGTTGCTACAGCTTTAGGGCCCTGGGAGATGGTCTCTGGATCTGCAAAAGGAGCCTTGTATAAATGGTGATGAGTGTCCGGGACCCTGTAGAACCTATCAGGCTTAGCAGGGGCCGGAGGTAATGAATCAGGAGCAGTGCAAGCATCATTAAATGCATCATCTACAACAGAAAGAACTGGAGGTATAGCTAAAGGCCTATGCTGTGGCAAATGTAGAAAGGGTCTAAGCCTTTTTCCTGGAGTCTGAGAAATCTTGGCCCTGCCACTGAAATTGTTCCCTCATAGCATGCAAGGTTTCCCCAAAGGAAAATTCCTCAGGTGGAGAGGCTGAAGGAATGGACTCTTCAGCATCAGAGTCTTCGTAAGGGGAATAAGGAGCCTCAGGAGGGTCTGTATGTTCTGAGTCATCAGAGGAATCATCTGTGGATACTGGCTCAGGGGGCTCTGCTCTAGGCCTCTTCTCTGGAGGTGGGTGAGAGGTCCTGTCTGGATGAGGCTGGGATCCACGAATTAAAGAAATGAGATCCTCAGCCAAAGAAAGCATATGGGAACTGGTGCTGGGCCTGTGAGAGGGGGGTTTGGCAGGCACTGTTTTTGAAGCTTTGGCTGCTTTAGCCCTGGCAAAGGCCTTAATAGACATGGCTGCAGGAGGCCTAGCAGCTCCACGCAGGGGTTGAAATATCCAAGGGAATAGTGTCTGATAATTCCTGAGAAACCGCAACAGAAGGTTGGATTTCAGAAGCCGATTCTACCAGGTTAGAAGAGGCCTCGGTAGAAGGCATGGTTTCGCTGAAGAAAGAACCGCTTGCTCGGTTTCGCCGAAACCGAGACACTCGCGTTTGCTTAACGCGGTTTCGCCGAAACCGCGAGTGTCGGTCCTTTTTGCTTTTTGGTAATTTGTGTTGTCGGAGGATCCGACGGCATAATATAGGCAAAATCAGAGCCGAAAACTGCTCAGCAACTCCGACCGACGCCTAAGCGTCCGTCGGTTAAAAGAAGCACAGGCTAGACAAGCTGCTACGTCGTGGTCTGGGCCTAAACAAGGTAAGCAGTAGGAGTGGAAATCTTTATGAGGTATTTGTTTCCCACAAGTTAAACAGTTATTCACTTTCTCTGACATCGGCTGAGGCAAGAAAGAGTCCCCAACGGGGTACTTAGCTTTTTAGAAGTCTTCGAAGTAGTATTCGGTAGTAGTAATCTCTGGATCTGACCGACCGGCACTTGCGAACAGCTTCTGCTTCGGGCGCCACGCAGCAAGAAAGACTGAGGAAAATGGCGTCGGCTGATGCCTTTATACCCGAAAAACTGCAGCGATGACGTTGGGTGAAGTGCGACACCAGCCGAAGCCAGACCCAGACTTTGGAATCCGGCCGACCGAAGGGCTGCCTGATGACAGGACTACCCATTTGTAAGGACTGCAGATGCATCCTTGAAGGACATATGAATGCAGTGGCTTATCCACTTAGCCGTCCCCTCTGATCCTGCAGCAAATGCCACCAGTAGTTGGCTCAGACGTTCTTAGAGATTTGGTCCTGTTTAAGTAGAATCTTAGTTGTCTGTGTACGTCCAATGAATGCAGAATCTGCTCCCCCTTGTTCTGCGGATTTGGGTAAAATGTTGGCAGGTGAATAGTTTGGTTAAGAGCCACACTGGATACCAACTTAGGCATAAAGGAAGGATTGGTCCTGAACACCCTGTCCTTGTAAAATGTAATAAAAGGCTCCACAGCCATGAGGGCCTGTAGTTCTGAAACCCTTCTTGCTGAAGTGATTGCCATAAGGAAAGCTGTTTTCCAAGATAAAAACTTTATATCCGCAGTAGCTGCTGGTTCAAAAGGAGGCAGGGTGAGTTTTCCAGCACAAAATTCGGGTCCCATGCAGGAGTTGGTGATCTTCTGGGGGGCCTTAAAATTTTGGCCCCTCTAAGATACTGTTTTAGCAGAGGATGAGAAAAGATGGGAGGCTCCGTGTTGTAATGAGCTGAGATGGCAAAGGCATGGATTTTTAATGAAGAAAAAGATAAGTCCTTGTCAAGCATCTCAGTCAAGTATTGTAAAATCTGAGGAATATTGGTTTTGCTGTGTCCATTCCTTGTGCTTGGTTCCAAGCAGAGAATCCCTTCCATTTATCAGCATAGGATTTTCAAGTACTAGGCCTTCTGGCTTCCAAAATGACATCCATCACAGATTTACTGAGAGGTGTTGTTTGAATAATTACATGATCAGCCAAGCTGCCAGGTTCAGAGTTTGGAGCAGAGTATGCAGAATTTGACTGCTCTGTTGAGACAGTAGATGAGGTATTCGAGGCAAGTACCAAGGAGGGAGTTGAGACATATTCCTTAGAATTGGGTACCAGTGCTGGCAAGGCCAGTCCGGGGCAATTAGGATCATTTTTGTTTTTTCCTGTCTGACCTATTGTAAGACCTTAGGAAGAAGAGGCAGAGGAGGAAAGGTGTAGACTGACAGGTTTTTCCAACTGAAGGATAGGGCATCCACTTTCCATGCTTGTCTGTGATAAGTCCTTGTGCAGAATTTGTCCAGTTGATCATTTTGGTGAGAGGCAAATAGATCAATGTCTGGGCTCCCCCATTTCTGTGTTACCATGCTGAAGATGTGCGGATCCAGTTTCCACTCATGAGGGTCCATAAGATTTCTGCTTAGGTCACCTGCCAGAGTATTTTGTTTTCCTGGCAGGAATTGTGCTTGAAGATGTACTTGGTAAGTCAAGGCTGTGTCCCACAATGCCATGGCTAGTCTGCAAAGGGGGTAGGAATGTGAACCCCCCCCTGCTTGTTTATGTACCACATAACCGTGGTGTTGTCTGTCTTTATCAGTAGTTGTCCTGGATGAAGTAAGTCCTTGAAGGCTGTCAGGGCATTCTGAACAGCTAGCATCTATTTCTGGTTGATATGCAGATGCATTTGTTTTGGGGTCCATATGTCCTGAATGCATCTCCCCGCAAGGTGCCCCCCCCCAAGCATAGTCTGATGCTTCTGTAGTTGGGGTTTGGGTGGCAGGGGATAAAGTGAAAGACCGCCCTTGTTTTGGTGACATGTCTCTGCCCACTAAAGAAACTCCTGCTGTAGGCAGGGAATGAGGGGAATCATTGTTTCCAGACTGACAATGTTGACTCCATAAACTTTTTAGATACCATTGAAGTTTTCCTCATATGCAGTCTTGCATATGGAATTAGTAGAATGCAGGATGCCATGAACCCCAAAGCCTGCAGAATTGGTCTTGCAGATAACTGGGTTTTTGTTGCCATTTGTTTGGAGTATATAGTCAGTTGCCTTTGTTTGTCTGGCATAAAGTAAGCCATCTGGGCAGTTGTATTCAAGCTTGCACCCAGGAATGTAATTTCTTGAGGGGGTACCAGTTGCGATTTCTTTTTGTTTACTGTGTACCCTAGGCATGTTAGAAAGCCTTTTTACAAACGCCAGATGTTGAAGAAGAATGTCCTTGTTTTCTGCTTGAATGAGACAGTCGTCCAAGTAAGGATAAATTTGAATGCTTGTCTGCAAAATGCAATTACTGGTGCCAGGCATTTTGTAAAGACCCTGGGCGCAGTAGATAAGCCAAAGGGCAGTGCAGAGAATTGGTAATGCATAAAACCTGCCTTGAAGTGGAAGCATCTTCTGCATGATTCCCGTATTGGGATATGCATAAAACCTGCCTTGAAGCGGAGGCATCTTCTGCACGATTCCCGTATTGGGATATGCAGGTATGCCTCTTAAGTCTACAGTCACTAACCAAGCGTTCTCGCTCAGCATGGGCAGTAGCTGTTGTAAAGTCAGCATTTTGAATTTTGGAATGTCCAAGAACGTGTTAAAAAATCGATAAGTCCAGTATTGTTTGCCAGGCATGGTCTTTTCTGGGTACCAGGAACAGTCTTGAATAAAAAACATGCCATTTTTCCTGTTCTGGTACTGGTTGAATAGCCCCCACATCCATGAGGGACATAACTTGTTTCTGAGCCGCTGCCCATTGATTTTGTGGCAGATCTGGCCAACCGTTTGCTTCCAAAGTATGAAAATTAAATCTGTACCCCTGGGATACTATGTTTAATACCCACTTGCCCTGGGTAATTAACTGCCAATTTTGAGCATGAAGTGCTAATTTTCCCCCCAAGGGGGCTGCCAAAAGATAAGTGCTTGGTGATGTTAGAGGGAAGTCATTGAGACTGCTTAATGTAGGGTTGTGCTTCATTTCCTCCAGATTTGGAGGTGGAGGCACCCCATTGCTTTGACCTGTAAGAACCCTGTGATTGGTATCTTGAGTCTTTTGAGCACCTGGATTTGTCTTGTTAGGCTCTGTTGGAGACAGGAAAGGACCGATTTTTAGTAGGCCAGTGCCTACTGAATCTGGGTGGCTGCACTTGCAAGAAATCTTTTACAGTTTGCATAGATTTAGCTTTGTCTTCCATTTTCGTTAAAACCTCTTCTGCCTTATTACCAAACAGAGAATCATGCTGTAAAGGTGCATCCAACAATTTAGCTTGAACATGATCAGGCAGATTTTGCTCCTTGAGCCAGGCATGCCTTCTAATCACAGATCCAGTAACTGCAGCCCTGCAAGAGGCCTCCAAGGAATCAAAACCACATTACAAAGTATGCTTTCCAACCGGTTCTGCTGCATGCAATAATTCCTGTAATTCTTCATTTTCCACGCAATCAGAAAACAACATTTTCTGTTTCAATAAGCCCATAACATGCTGTTGATATTTAAGGTTGCAGACATATAAACAGTCTTCCCCCATCTATCCATCGCCCTGGAGTCTCTATCAGAGGGGGTAGGATTTTTGGCTGTAGAGGCCTTTACACCTTTGGGACCCTGTGAGATAGTTTCAGGATCAGCAGCAGGATTTTTGAATAAACATTTGTGGGAGTCAGGAACCATGTAATATCTGTCTGGCTTACTAGGAGCCTGAGGTAGGGAATCAGGAGCCATGCTCGATTCTGAAAAAACATCAACAACAATGTCCAATACAGGAGGTATAGCCAAAGGCCTATGCTGAGGAAGAAGAAGGAAATCCCTAAGCCTCTTTTTTGATTCAGAAAAATCCTGACTCCCCAATGAAAATATTCCCTCAAGGTATGCAAGGTTCCTCCAAAAGAATAATACTCAGGAGGAGATGCAGATGGGATGGATTCTTCTGCATCTGAATCCTCATAGGGTGGTATAGAAAATTCCTGATCAGAAGAGGAATCAGAGGAAATAGAAACCTGATCTGAAGATTCATAATCAGTGTCTTGCCTAGGCCTCTTAGTGGGGGGGGGGATGGTTGGGAACCCTTGATTAAAGTAATTAAGTCCCTAGCCATTTTGATCATCTGTTTTTTAGGCATAGGGGCCTGGGCATGTGGCTCACGTGTTGGGTTTTTAGACTTGCAAGTTGTTTTTGAAGCTGGCGTCGGTTTTATATAGAAATGTTGAGGCCTGAAAACACCCTCAGAAGCCGGTGCCTGCTCAGCGGCTCCGGACCCATCAGAGGGAGAGACATCCACGGGTTCAATACTCTGAGAATCTCTTGGCATACCAGACTCCGCATGGGACTCGGTAGAGGCCTGCAACTCAAAAGTAGCGGGTATCAGGGGATGCCAAAGTGACTCACTGAGTACCAGCGACTGGCTTAGGAGAAGCTTTGTTGTCAGTTTTGTACCTCGGTTGTTTTCTCTCTCCTTTTCTTTGTGTTTTTTGTGAACGGATGGCTATCCGACGACATTTCTGGATAACTAAACCGGCGTCCAAAATAGTTTAAAGCAAAATCATACAGACGCTTAATAGTGCGTTGGTTAAATCTACCACAAAACAGACAACCAGAAACGTTGTGATCAGGCAAGGAATACAGTAAGAATGAAAGTCCTTATGAGGTATTTGCTTTCAACAAGAAATACAATTAACTTTTTCTGACATTGGTCTGGAGCAAGAAAAAAAGTTTCCCTAACGGGGTACTTAGCTTTATTGAAGACTTCGGGTCTGAAACTCGAACACGAAAATCTCAGGAGTCGGCCGACTGGCACTTGCAAACTGCTTTTGCTTCGGGCACCGCGTGGCAAGAAAGACTGAAGAAAATGGTGTCAGCTGCTTCTTTTATACCCCTGACGACCTGACGTCAGGGAAGGGGTGACAGCAGCCGACGCAGGACCCAAGACTTTGGAATTCAGGCCGACAGAGGGCAACCTGCCAGCAGGATTACCAAAATGTAATGACTGCAACAGTGAAACACGAAGAACATCCCTGTAGTATTGGTCAGGTTTACTAGGAGCCGGAGGGCAGGGAATCAGGGGCCATACTGGATTCCGAAAATACATCAACAATGTCTAGTACAGGAGGTACAGCCAAAGGCCTATGCTGAGGTAGAAGGAAATCTCTAAGCCTCTTTTTAGATTCAGAAAATTCCTGACTTTCCCAGTGGAAATGCTCCCTTAAGGTATGTAAAGTTTCCCCAAAAGAAAAGTCCTCAGGGGGGGGAAGCACGGGGAATGGAATCCTCTGAATCAGAATCCTCATAAGTAGGTATGGACAAATCCAGGTCATTGGAAGAATTAGAAGAAACAGAGTCCTGATCAGAAGATTCATAGTCAAGTTCAGCCCTAGGCCTCTTAGAAGGGGGAGGAGGGGTTGACTACCCCTGATTAGAGTAATAAGATCTTCAGCCATTTTGATAATTTGTTTTTTTAGGCATAGGGGCCTGAACATGTGGCCTGGGCGTCGTTTTTTTAGACAGATTGAGATTTAGGCCTTAGTATAGAAGGTGGAGTCTGTAGGCCTGAATACACCCTCAGAAGCCGGTGCCTGCACAGCGGCTCCAGACCCATCCAAGGTAGAGACATCCGCGGGTTCCATAGATGAAGCATCTCGCGGCACACCAGACTTCGAATGGGTCTCAGTAGAGGCCTGCAAGTCAGAAGTAGCGGGTATCAGGGGCTGCGAAAGCACCCGAGCACTGGCGAACTGGCAACTGGCTTAGGAGAAGCGTCGGCAGTTTTGGACCACGACGGCCTGTCTCTTGTCTTTTTCTTTGCGTTTTTTCAGTATTCCGGTAGTCTGATGGCTAACCAACGTAATTTCTGGATAATTAAACCAAGAACCTAAATATTTAGAAGCAAAAATGTACTGAAGACGGACAGTGTGCTGATTAAACAAAGCGCAAAACCAACAACAAGGTACGTCGTGGTCAGGACCTAGGCAAGGAATACAGTACAAATGAAAATCTTTATGAGGTATTTGCTTTCCACAAACAATGCAATTATTAACTTTTACTGACATCGGTAAGGAGCAAGAAAAAGTTTCCCCAACGGGGTATTTAGCTGTTGAAGACTTTGGTTCTGAAACTCAAAAACAAAAATTTCAGGAGTCAGCCGACCGGCACTTGCGAACTGCTTCTGCTTCGGGCACAGCACGGCAAGACAGACTGATGTAATGGCATCGGCTGCATGTTTTATACCCCTGACGACCTGACATCATGGAAGAAGGGACAGCAACCGACGCAGGACCCAAGACTTTGTTAATCAAGCCGACTGAGGGAAATCTGCCAGCAGATTACCCAAATGTAATGACTGCAACAGTGAAACACGAAGAACATCGGAGAAAGAGAAATGAGTTGAAAGGATGCGAGCTCACTCACCCCCCCCCCCCAAGGGAGGAGGTCTGGCAAGACCCCCCCCCCCATCTGGATCTGTGTACAGATAAATCGCATCATCTCATCCAGATCCATATCTGACAAGGAGCGAGTGGACCGTGATGAGGCCACAGACTCCGACCTGGCGGGTCGGGGCACCGAGGCCCAAGAGGCTGGACGTGTCTCCTCCAGCTCCGGAGATAACCTCGGAGATCGGAGCCAAGGGGAGTCACAGATCCACAGTGTCTTACTGTGAGAAGTGAGGTCCGGAGATCTCTTCCTCTTTTCCCTAGTCTTCCTCTCTCTTTCTCTACCTCTCTTCTGCTCCGCTACCACAGGCTTTGGTACAAGAGGTTGACTCCCAGCCTGGGAGGGAGGAGAAGCCAGAGGAAGAGAGGAGGTAGAGGCGGCCACAGCAGCTGCTGTGACCAAAGCGGAGATAAGGAAACAGAGTCGGAAGGAGGAAGAAGACCTTTGAGGGCCAACTTGGCCTTCCTATCCTTTAGGGTGCGGGAATTGAAGCACACACCAATACTACAGTCCACACTCAGGTGGGCCACGCTCAAGCACAAAACACACAAGTGTGTGGCCATCCGCTGGGGATAGTTTATGGCCACACGCTGTGCAGTGCTTGAAAACAGGCCTTTCAGCCATCCTAAATATTAGAAAGGTAGCCTTAGAAAAAAAAAAAAAAAAAAAAAAGACAGGCAAGTTCTTTCTAAATAAACACACACACACACCCACTCACCACACTCATCTACAGGAAACACTGAGGGGGGAGGGCTACTACCCTACCTACACCACAGAACAAACTACTCTAACCTAAAAACACAAACACTCGACAGACCAAGCGAGGGGAGGAGAAAGGGGACCTATACTGACACTAACAGAGACATTTAGAAAAAGTATTTACTCGCAAAAGGTTTTAAACCCACTGACTAGTTGGAGCTCAGAAGACATGATGCTGAAGCAATTCGCGGCAAACGAGATCTGGGGATGGAAGGCAGTGGAGGTGTATTATGGGTAAGGTGAGGAGTTTGGAGCCAATACTAGTAAAAGTTGTCAGCTCAGATCAGATACGGATCCATAACCACAGGTTGAAGACCAAATGAAGTAAACTACTTCAGATTATTTGTTGTGTAGAACCAGTATTCTGGAAATCTATCACTACCTTATTTAAAAAGCTGAAAATACACATCAAGTGTTTGATCACCTGGGTTTGGTAATTAATAGCCCTGAATGCCAAAGCAGAGGCAGTACAAACCTTTTTACTCTACCCATCCATAGTCTTGCTATTCTTATCTGAAGGGATAGCATCTGCAAATAATTTAGAAGGCTCATCAGATGAGAGGGAGCAGTACAGTTGTGTACACTTACCATAAATGTAGATGTTAGAGTCTATTCACTGTTGCAGCAATCACACACGGGTTATCCTGCCAGGGGTAGCCCTCAGTCGGCCCGAATACCAGAGGCTTAGTATTTTTGATTCAGTTGCTGTCGCTTCAGGACTGACGTCAGGTCGTCCGTGGTATAATAACAGGCAGCCGACACCATTACATCAGGTTTTTCTTGGGCCAAATGTCAGGAGCCCCCAAATAGGGAGCTAAGGTATGGTGGAAAAACACCACCTGTAAAGAGACAGAGAGAGAGAGAGAGAGACGGACAAGGGGGCTGGAGGTGGGAAAAGTACAGTTGTGTACAATTACCATAAATGTAGTGTATTCACTGTTGCAGTCATCACTTTTGGGGTTATCTGCTTGCAGTAGCCATCAGTCAGCCTGATTAATAAAGTCTTGGATCCTGCATCGGTCGCTGTCCCTTCTTCCATGGATGTGAGGTCAAGGGTATAAAACATGCAGCTGACGCCATTACATCAGTTTTTCTTGCCCCAGATGTCAGGTGCCCCCCTAATGGGAAGCAATTAAATCTATAAATACACAAGGTTATACCTCCAACAAAAAAGTAAATACACCAAAATGTTTTTGAGCATAGTAAGAGTAGAGGTATATCCAAAAGAAGAAAGGGGGCTGGAGGGAGGGTAAAGTACAGTTTTGTACCTACCATAAATGTAGATGTCCGAACTGGATAGCATCTGCAGTCATAACAAATGGGTTGTCCTGTCGTCAGGCAGCCCTTCGGTCGGCCGGATTCCAAAGTCTGGGTCCGGCTTCGGCTGATGTCGCACTTCACCCGACGTCATCTCTGCTGGTCTTTGGGTATAAAGGCATCAGCCGACGCCATTTTCCTCAGTGTTTCTTGCCCCAGATGCCAGTTGCCCTCCTGGAAGGCTAAATTTTGGATAAATGCCAATGTTTCCAAAAAAGTAGAAGGCAAACACAAAAAATAAGCATGTATGTACATATATACAAACAAATACACCATAAGAGACCCCCCCCCCAGCTAGCTATTAGGAGGGTAAATACCCTAGGAGTACCACAGAGGGAAGGAGGGTGGGTAATCCTGACTGCAGATGCTATCCAGTTCGGACATCTACATTTATGGTAGGTACAAAACTGTACTATGTCCTTCATGGATGCATCTGCAGTCATAACAAATGGGTAGAATACCATAGCCAAACTAGGGGTGGAGGAAGAAAAATTATGGTGTAGTTAGGATCCCTTGCAGTACAGCAGTGGCAAACCCTGCTCGGGATCTAGAGTATAGAGGTAAATTATAATGCTTGACAAATGTATGCACGGAGGTCCAAGTAGCCGCCTCAATAATGTCCTTGGTTGCCACTCCTCGTAAGAAAGCTGTGGTAGTGGCTGTAGCCCTTGTAGAATGAGGTCTTATGTTCTGTGGAATTGGTTTTCCATGGTAGGAGTAACAGAATCTTATGCAATTTCCTATCCATTTGGAGATTGTCTGTTTGGAAATTGCTTTTCCTTCCCTTCCTGTTGCACAGGCTACTAAAAGCTGGTCAGTTTTTCTGTTACTTTTGGTTCTGTCCAGGTAGTAGCGTAACTGCCTATGTACATCCAAGGTATGCAGCAGTCTTTCCCCCCTGTTCTGTGGATTGGGAAAGAAGGTAGGTAGGTGGATTGCCTGGTTTAAAGACACTCTGGATACCACCTTAGGCATAAATGTAGGATTAGTTCTCATGGACACTATCTTGATGGAAGATTAGGAAGGGTTGCACTGCCATTAAGGCCTGTAGTTCCGAAACCCTCCTTGCTGAAGTAATTGCCAGTAGGAAAGCAGTTTTCCATGATAGGTGTTGCAGATCTGCTGTTGCTGCTGGTTCAAACGGAGGGAGTGTCAACTTTTCTAGCACAAAGTTCAAGTCCCATGCTGGTAATGGTGGTTTCCTAGGAGGTTTTACATTCTTGATCCCTCTGAGGAACTGCCTGAGTAGAGGATGCGAAAAGACAGGTGGATCGAAGCTGTATTCTGCTGAAATAGCTGATGCATGTATCTTGATGGAGGAATAGGACAGGCCTGTATGTAGAAGCTCTGCCAAGTACTCCAGGATGTTAGCAATATCTATGTTCGACACATCTTTTCCTCTTTCAGTACTCCAAATGACAAACCTTTTCCATTTTCCTGCATAGTTCCTTCTTGTTGAAGGTCTGCGGGCTTCAAGGATAATGTCTTTAACCCTTTGGGATAGGTCTGGGTTAGTTGCTGCTATGTGATGTTCCAGGCAGTCAGTTGTAAGGTTTTTAGGTTTGGATGCATGATGTTGTAGTTGTTCTGAGTTAACAACAAAGGCATCAGGGGTATTGACCACATTCTTCCCCGAGACATGCTCCTCAGCAATGGGTACCAGTGTTGTCTTGGCCAATTCGGAGCTATCAGGATTATCCTTGGACGTTCCTCTTTGATTTTCAGTAGTACCTTGTGCATCAAGGGAAGAGGTGGAAATGCATATGCTGTCAGGCCTTTCCAGCTGAAGGATAGAGAGTCCACCTTCCATGCAAGTGGGTGGTATGTCCTTGTGCAGAATTTTTTGAGCTGGTGATTGAGTGGGGATGCGAATAGGTCTATTTGTGGCATTCCCCATTTCTTTGTGATGGCCTTGAAGATGTCCGGGTGTAGCATCCATTCGTGAGCATCCGAGGTGGTTCTGCTTAACATGTCTGCTAGGGTGTTCTCTTTTCCCGGCACAAATATTGCCTGTAACTGGATGTTGTAGCTCAGAGCCAGATTCCAAAGGTCCAGAGTCATTCTGCATAGGGGGTATGAATGAGTGCCTCCCTGTTTGATGATGTACCACATGACTGTGGTGTTGTCTGTCCTTATCATTAAATGGCCTTCTTTGAGGAATGGTCTGAATTTTTGGATTGCTAGTTTTACTGCCAGCATTTCTTTTTGGTTTATGTGCAGGTGCAGCTGGTCTTGAGTCCACAATCCTTGTATGCATTTGTCCAGCATGTGCACCCCCCATCCTAGATCTGAGGCGTCCGTTGTGATGGTTTGGCTTGCTTGAAAGTTGTGGAAGGGTAAGCCTGGGTTTGACTGGCATGCTTGAGCCCACCATAGGAACTCCTGTTTTAGGCATGGGATTAGTGGGATTTCGGTTTCTAAGCTGTGCCTGTGTTGAGACCACAAATTCTTTAGGTACCACTGTAGCTTTCTCATATGCAGTCTGGCATGTGGGACCAAGATTATACATGATGCCATGAAGCCCAAGGCCTGCAGAACTTTTCTTGCTGTTAGTTTGTTCTGCTTTGCTAATGCCAAGAAGTAAAGAGGGAGTTCTTTTTGTTTTTCTGCAGTTAGGAATGCCATTTGTTTTACTGTGTCCAATTCCGCACCCAAGAATGTTCTTGTTTGGGATGGTATCAGCCTTGACTTTTGTAAATTGACTGTGTATCCCAGGACTTGTAGTAAGCAAATGACCCTTTGTAAATCTGTTGTCAGCTTGCTTTTGTTGTCCGCTTGTAACAGGCAGTCGTTCAGGTATGGATAAATTTGGATTCCCTGTAGTCTGCAGTGAGCGATTACTGATGCCAGGCATTTTGTGAATACTCTGGGCGCAGTAGATAAGCCAAAGGGCAATGCTGAGAATTGATAATGCTCTGATCCTGCAAGAAATCTGAGGTATCTTCTGCAATTTGGTCGAATGGGGACGTGCAGGTATGCCTCCTTGAGATCTAGAGTTACCAGCCAACACTCCTTGCCCAGCATGGGAAGAAGTTGCTGTAGGGTCAGCATTTTGAATTTTGGGACAATGATGTATGTGTTTAAGACGGACAGGTCTAGAATAGGTCTCCAACTTTTCTCTTTTCTTGGTACTAGGAAGAGTCTGGAGTAGAATCCTTTGCCCTGTTCCGTTATTGGTACTCTTTCCACAGCTCTCATCTTTGCTAATTTCGCTATCTGCTGTAGAGCTTCTGTTTTTTGATTTGGAGGTAGGTTTGGCATTCCTCTTTTTACTGGTAAGGTGTGGTAGTGGAACCGGTAGCCTTGGTCTATGGTTTGCAAAATCCACTTGTCTTTTGTGATATAGTGCCAATTTTTCGAAAATAAGGCTAACTTTCCGCCTAAAGGTGATGCTATTTGCTCCCTGGTAGGCGGTGTCAGAGCCAAGTCACTGTGATTGTCCTGTTGCAGTGGCAGTGGTTGTGTCTGTGCCTCGGTTATTGCCTTGCCACTGTCGTCCTCTGTAGGCACCTCCTCTGGATTGATTTCTGCCTCTAGAGCGTCTATTCCTGCCTCTGTGGGATTTTGTGGAGTCTGGAAAGGACCAATTTTTGGCAGGCCAGTTCCTGCTAAACCTTGGGGGCTGAACCTGTAAGAAATCTTTAACTGTTTGTACAGATTTTGCCTTCTCTTCCATTTTCTTCATTACTTGCTGAGCAGGTGTACCAAATAGACTGGCCTTATCCATAGGAGCATCTAACAGCTTTGCTTTAACATGATCCGTAAGACCTGTTCTTTCAACCATGCATGCCTTCTTATCACTGTGCCAGTCATGGCTGATCTAAATGAAGCCTCCAGTGCATCATAGCCACATTTTAAAGAATGGTTACTAACCTGTTGGATGTTATTCACCATTTCTAAAACATATTTCTTATCTAAGGAGTCATCAGAGGACAGCTTTTTAGTTAACTGATCAAGCATAAACTCTTGGTATTGGATCATATGAAACTGACAGTTTAAAGCTCTAGCTGAGAGAGTAGCAGAGGTGTAAACTTTTTCCCCATCTCTAAGGACCTGGATTCCCTTTCAGAAGGGATAGGGTTTTTTGAGGTTGAGGCTACTGCCTTAGGCCCCTGGGATATAGTTTCAGGATCTGCAAGTGGGGCCTTGTATAGGTGGTGATGAGTGTCTGGCACCCTGTAAAATCTATCTGGTTTGGCAGGGGCTGGAGGTAAAGAATCAGGAGCAGTGCAAACATCATTAAATGCATCATCCACAACAGGCAGTACAGGAGGTATAGCTAAGGGCCTATGTTGTGGTAAGTGCAGAAAAGTCCTAAGCCTTTTTCTTGAATCTGAGAAATCTTGTCCCTGCCATTGGAATTGTTCTCTCATGGCATGTAAGGTTTCGCAAAGGAAAATTCCTCTGGTGGAGAGGCAGCTGGAATGGATTCTTCAGCATCGGAATCTTCATAAGTAGAAAAGGAGCCTCTGGCTGGTCTGTAATGTCCGAGTCATCCGCAGAATCATCAGAGGACACTGGCTCGGGGGCTCTGCTCTAGGTCTCTTTTCTGGGGCTGAGAGGCCCTGCCTGGGTGAGATTGGGATCCCTAATTAAGGATATTAAATCCTCTGCCAGAGTAAGCATTTGTGAACTTGAAGTGGGCCTGTGTGAGGGGGGCTTAACAGGCACTGATTTAACAGATTTGGCTGCTTTAGCCCTGGCATAGGCCTTAATAGACATGGCTGCAGGAGGCCTAGCAGCACCACGTGCTGGGGTAGAGACATCCAAAGGGATGGTGTCTGATAAATCACTAGGAACCACAATTGTAGGCAAAATTTCTGAGGCCGATTCAACTAAGGTAGCAGGAGCCTCAGTGGTAGTCATGGATTCGGCTGAAGATTGACCGGTTTTCTCGGTTTCGGCCAAAACAGAGACACTCGCGGCTTGCTTAACCGTGGTTTCGGCCGAAACCGCGGACCGCGAGTGTCGGTCTTTTTCTTTGCGTTTTTTAACAATTTGGGTAGTCGGAGGATCCGACGGCATAATGTACGCAAAATCTGAGCCGAAAAACTGTTCAGCAAACTCCGACCGACGTCTAAGCGTTCGTCGGTTGAAGGAAGCACAGGCCGAACAGGCTGCTACGTTGTGGTTTGGGCCTAAGCAAGGCAGGCAGTAAGAGTGGAAATCTTTATGAGGTATTTGTTTCCCACAAGTTAAACAGTTATTGACTTTTTCTGACATCGGCTGAGGCAAGAAAGAGTCCCCAATGGGGTACTTAGCTTTTTAGAAGTCTTCGAAGTAGTATTCGGTAGTAGTAATCTCTGGATCTGACCGACCGGCACTTGCGAACAGCTTCTGCTTCGGGCGCCACGCGGCAAGAAAGACTGGGGAAAATGGCGTCGGCTGATGCCTTTATACCCGAAGACCAGCAGAAATGACGTCGGGTGAAGTGCGACATCAGCCGAAGCCGGACCCAGACTTTGGAATCCGGCCGACCGAAGGGCTGCCTGACGACAGGACAACCCATTTGTTATGACTGCAGATGCATCCATGAAGGACATCCAGGACTGCAACAGTGAATACACTTCAACATCTACATTTATGGTAAGTGTACACAACTGTACTATGTTCTTAGTGTTTCACCGTTGCGGTCATCACTTATGGGTAGATTCCCAAAGCTAAGGATGGGAGGAGGAATTTAGATAGCATTAGGACCAGCTAAAAGGCCGTGCAAAACTGCAGTAGCAAAGTCAGCTCTGGATTTAGAGAAAATTGGCAGATGGTAATGCTTGGTGAAAGTATGTACAGAACTCCAGTAGCAGCTTCTAGGATGTCCCAGGTAGGGACGCCTCTGAGAAAAGCTGTAGAGGTAGATGCAGCCCTGGTTGAATGGGGTCTGATCCCCTGTAGTATAGGTTTTCCATGGTGTTTGTAGCAGAAATGACTGCAATGGCCTATCCATTTAGAAATGGTTTGCTTTGAAATAGACTTCCCCTCTGCCCCTGCAGCAAATGCCGCCAGCAGTTGATCAGATTTCCTTTGAGGTTTAGTTCTGTCCAAGTAGAATCTAAGTTGTCTGTGCACATCTTAGGAGTGCAGAATCCGTTCCCCTCTGTTCGATTAGGAAAGAATGTTGGCAAATGTATGGACTGATTAAGGGTCACACTGGATACCACTTTGGGCATGAAGGAGGGATTGGTACTGAGGGACACCCTATCTGCATGAAAGATGATGAAAGGCTCCACTGCCATGAGGGCCTGTAATTCAGATACCCTTCTTGCTGAAGTGATCGCTAAAAGGAAAGCCATTTTCCAAGAAAGGAATTTTTAAGTCCGCAGTGGCAGCTGGCTTGAAAGGAGGAAGGCCGAGTTTTTCCAATGCAAAGTTGAGGTCCCAGGCTGGAGTTGGAGCTCTCCTGGGTGGGCGTAGATTTTTGGCCGCTCTGAGGAACTGCTTAAGCAGTGGATGAGAGAAGAGGGGTGGTTCCGTGTTATGAGCTGAAATGGCTGAGCCATGAATTTTTATGGAGAAGGACAGGCCCCTGTGAAGCATCTCAGTTAGGTATTGTAAAATCCGAGGTAAATTGGGCACTGATGTGTTCATCCCTTGAGACCGGTTCCAGGCACAGAATCTTTTCCATTTTTGAGGGATGGTAAAGGAGAAATTATGTAATTAGCCAGGCTGCTAGGTTCAGTGTTTGAAGCTGAGGGTGCAGAATGTGGTTCTTCTGCTGAGACAATAGAGTAGGAGTCTGAGGCAGGTGCCATGGGGCCAGCAGTGACACACTGCGCAAGAGGGGGTACCAGTGTTGGCGTGGCCAGTCTGGTGCAATCAAAATCGTCCTTGGTTTGTCTAGTTTGATCTTTAGTAGTTCTTTGGAGAGCAGAGGCAGAGGAGGAAAGGCATAAACGGATAGATTTTTCCAGCTGAAGGACAGAGCATCCACTTTCGAAGCTTGTTTGTGGAGAGTCCTTGTACAAAATTTGTCCAACTGATAGATCTGTTTGCCTCCCCCAGAACCATCGTTTGCCTCCCCCAGAACCATCTCTGGGCTCCCCCATTGGTTTGTCAACATGTTGAAAATCCTTGGTTCCAGTTTCCATTTGTGTGGGTCCATGAGGTTTCTGCTTAGTTCGTATGCCAGTGTATTTAGTTTTCCTGGCAGGAATTGAGCTTGTAGATGCACTTGATAGCTCAGGGCTGTGTTCTACAATGCCATGGCTAGTCTGCAGAGGGGGTTAAGAATGTGTACCCCCCCTGCTTGTTTATGTACCACATAACAGTGGTGTTGCCCGTCTTTACCATTAATTGTCCTGGAAGAATGTGGTCCTTGAAGGCTGTCAGAGCATTCTGTACAGCTAACATTTCTTTTTGATTGATATGCAGGTGCATTTGACTTGGGTCCCATTTGCCCTGAATGCTCTTCCCTGCCAAATGAGCCCCCTATGCATAACCTTATGCATCCGTTGTTAGGGTTTGGGCAGCAGTGGGTGTTGTGAATGGTAGTCCCTTGTTCTGGTGGCAGGCCTCTGCCCACCAAAAAAACTCTAGGCGTAGGCAAGGTATGATAGGAATCATTGCTTCTAGATCCCGAGAATGTTGACAGTATAGGCTTTTTAGATACCACTGTAGTTTCCTCATATGCAGTCTTGCATATGGAATTAGAAGAATGCAGGAGGCCATGAACCCAAAGGCTTGTAGTATTTGCCTTGTAGATAGTAGGGGTTTCGTGGCCATTTGTTTGAAGTAGGCTGTCAAATAAATGCGTTTCTCTGGCGTGAGGTAAGCCATCTGGGAAGTTGTACTCAAGCTTGCTCCCAGGAATATAATTTGTTGACAGGGTACCAGGTGTGATTTCTTTACATTTATGGTGTACCCCAGACAAGTCAACACCCTTTGAACGAAGGCCAGATGATTCAAAAGTATGTCCTGGCTTTCTGCCCGAATTAAACAATCGTCCAGGTATGGGTATATTTGAATATTTCTTTGCCTGCAAAATGCAATGACAGGGGCTAGGCACTTTGTGAATACCCTGGGCGCAGTAGATAAGCCAAAGGGCAGTGCAGAGAACTGGCAGTGATTGTAGCCTGCTTTGAAGCATAGGTATCTTCTGCAAGATTCCCTGATTGGGATGTGCAGGTATGCCTCCTTTAAATCGAGTGTTACCATCCAGGCATCTTTTCCTAGCATAGGAAGCAACTGGTGAAGAGTCAGCATCTTGACTTTTGGAATCACCAAAAAGGTGTTTAGACTAGACAGGTCCAGAATAGGATGCCAAGAATGGTCTTTTCTGGGTACCAGGAAAAATCTGGAGTAGAAACCTTGTCCTTTTTCCTCTTCTGGTACAGTCTGAATAGTCTGAATAGCCTTTATGTTTAAAAGAGAAAGTATTTGCTTTTGAGCCTCTGCCCACTGATTTGGGGGTAGATCTGGCCAACCTTTTGGCTTTGGTAACGTGTGGAAATGAAATCTGTATCCTTGGGACACTATATTTAAAACACATTTGTCCTGGGTAATGAGTTCCCAGTTTTTGGCATGCAGACCAATCTTTCCCCCTAAAGGAGCATTCAGTTGAGAAGTGCTTGGAAGTTGTAAAATCAAGTCATTGAGACAGTTTTCCATGGGGGGGGGGGGTCTTACTACTCCCAGATTTGGGAGCGGAATCCCCCCACTGCTTAGTCTTGTATGTACCCTAGGACTGAAACCTGGGGTGTCTGCTGTGTCTGGGTTTGGCTTGAAGAGGCCGGAAAGGGCCAATGCCTGCTAAATCTTGGAGGCTGAACTTGTAAGAAATCTTTAACAGTTTGCATAGATTTAGCTTTATCTTCCATCTTTTTAAGAACTTCCTCAGCTTTCTTGCCAAACAGCTGGTCCTGATTTAAGGGAGCATCCAACAGTTTAGCTTTAACATGGTCAGGCAAAGATTGCTCCTTAAGCCAAGAATGCCTTCTGAGTACAGACCCAGTGACAGCAGCCCTGATAGAGGCCTCTAAAGAATCAAACCCACATTGCAAAGTATGTTTTCCAACCTGTTCAGCAGAATGCATTAAATCTTGTAATTCCTTATTTTCAGCACAGTCAGGAATCAACATCATTTTCTATTTAAGTAATCCAATAACATGTTGTTGATACTTTAACATATGAAACTGACAGTTTAAGGCCCCAATGGCCAAGGTTGCAGAAGTGTAAACTTTCTTACCTCATCTATCCAGTGCCCTGGCATCTCTGTCAGAAGGGGTAGGATTCTTGGCAGTAGAAGCCTTAATGCCCTTGGGTCCCTGTGAAATAGTCTGGATCCACAATAGGATTTTTAAAAAGGAACTTGTGAGAGAGTCAGGAACCCTGTAATACCGGTCAGGTTTTCTGGGAGCAGGAAGTAAAGAATCAGGGGCAAAACTAGATTCCGAAAAGGCATCATCAACAATGTCTAGTACAGGAGGTACAGCTAAAGGCCTATTCTGAGGTAGCAGTAATAAATCCCGAAGCCTCTTTTTCAAATCAGAAAAATACTGGCTTTCCCAGTGGAAATTCCCTCAGAGTGTGTGCAAGGTTTAACCAAAGAAAAATCCTCTGGAGGAGAAGCAGAGGGAATAGAGTCCTCTGCATCAGAATCCTCATAAGTAGATATGGGAAAATCCAAATCATCAGAAGAATCGGAAAAATCAGAATCCTGGTCAGAAGATTCACAAACAAACTCAGTCCTAGGTCTCTTGGAAGGGGGAGACCGGTTTCCCCTGATTAAAGTTGTAAGATCTTCAGCCATCCTTATCATTTGTTTTTTAGGCATAGAGGCCTGAACATGTGGCCTGGGCATCTGTTTTCTAGGCAAAGTTCGAGGTTTAGGCCTTGAAGAAGGAGGCGTCTGTTTAATATGCAAGTCTGTAGGCCTGAATACACCCTCAGAAGCCGGTGCCTGCACTGCGGCTCCTGACCCATCCAAGGTAGAAACATCTGCAGGTTCCATAGCTGAAGCATCTCACAGCATACCGGACTCTGAATGGGTCTCAGTAAAGGCCTGCGAGTCAGAAGTAGTGGGTATCAGAGGCTGCGAAAGCACTCAGAGTACCGGCGAACTGTCGACTGGCTTAGGAGAAGCGTCAACAGTTTTGGGCCTAGACGGTCTGTGTCTATCTTTGCACATTTTCGGCATACCAGTAGTCAGATGGCTTACCGACGACATTTCTGGATAAATGAACAGAGAACCAAAATATTTACAGGCAAAGATATACAGATGATGGATGGTGCTTTGATTAAATAAGGCACAAAACCAACAGCAAGGTACATTGTGGTCAGGGCCTAGGCAAGGAATACAGTACAAATGAAAATCTTTGTGAGGTATTTGCTTTCAGCAATTAACTTTTACTGACATCGGTAAGGAGCAAGAAAAAAAGTTTCCCCAATATGGGTACTTCGCTTAGTTGAAGACTTCGGTTCTGAAACTCGAAAACAAAAATTTCAGGAATCGGCCGACCGGCACTTGCGAACGGTTTCTGCTTTGGGCACCGCACGGCAAGAAAAGACTGATGTAATGGCGTTGGCTGCATGTTTTATACCCCCTGACGAACTGACGGCATGGAAGAAGGGACAGCAACCAACGCAGGACCCAAGACTTTGTTAATCAGGCCGACTGAGGGCTACTGCAAGCAGATAACCCAAAAGTGATGACTGCAACTGTGAAACACGAAGAACATCCAGGACTGCAACAGTGAATACACTCGAACATCTACATTTATGGAAAGTGTACACAACTGTACTATGTTCTTCGTCTTTCACTGTTGCAGTCATCACACCTGGGTTGATTCCCAAAGCTGTAGAATGCGTGGAGACAGTCAAGAAGAGTTGGGGCTGGCTAGTATGCCCTGCAGGACTGCGGTTGCAAAGCCCGCCCTGGATTTGGAAAAGATAGGCAGGTGGTAATGCTTGGTGAAGGTACAAACAGAACTCCAAGTTGCAGCTTCCAAAATGTCCATGGTAGGGACTCCTCTGAGAAAGGCTGTAGAGGCTGAAGTTGCCCTAGTGGAATGCGTTCCGAGATCCTGAGTGGGGTGGTTTCCCATGGCGTTTAACAGAAATGGATACAGTGTGCTTACCATTTGGAGATGGTTTGTTTTGATATGGCCTTGCCCTCTGCCCCTGGTGCAAAGCTGACTAGTAACTGGTCAGATTTCCTAAAGGGCTTAATCCTATCGAGGCAGAATCTGAGCTGTCTGTGCACATCTAGAGTGCGGGATCCTTTCCCCCTTATTTTGAGGATTAGGAAAAAAGGTGGGCAAATTGATAGATTGGTTGAGAGCCACACTGAACACCACTTTAGCCATGAAAGTTGGGTTAGTCCTGAGGGAGACCCTGTCAGCATGAAAGATGATGAAGGGTTCCAAAGCCATAAGTGCTTGTAGCTCAGACACTCTTCTAGCTGAAGTGATGGCCAGAAGCAAGGCTGTTTTCCAAGAGAGGAAGTTTAACTCTGCTGACACTGCAGGCTCAAAGGGGGGTAGCGTGAGCTTTTCCAACACAAAGTTAAGGTCCCAGGCAGGGGTAGGGGCTCTTCTTGGTGGCCTTAAGTTGTTAGCCCCTCTCAGGAACTGCTTCGGGCTCCTCGGCAAGAAAATTGATGTAATGGCGTCGACTGCCTGTTTTTATACCACGGACGACTGACGTCAGTCCTGAAGCAACAGCAACCAAAGCAGAAATACTAAGCCTCTGGTATTCGGGCCAACTGTGGGCTACCCCTGGCAGGATAACCCAAGTGTGATGACTACAACAGTGAAACACGAAGAACATCTGCAAAGGGTCTGCCCCACAACTTTTAAACAAAACATATCACAGATTATAGCATCTTTTCTACACTTCAGATTTGCCTAGACTCTTAATCAGGATGCTTTGTCAGATTTAAGATTCTCTCTGCAAATGGATGCTTTTTCTACTGGAGTGTCAGGGGTGAAATACAAGTCATCATCCAAAAGGGACTTGGCTAAGAAAGTGCATTTGAAAGGAGTGAGGCCTGATAACGGTCATAAATCAGAATCTTCCTCATCAAGAGAGGAAGATGGATTCAAAGCAGTCTTTTGAGGGGTGGGGGGAGGAAGGTAAGAGGAGAAAGGAGGTGGCTTCAGAGCCAAAATGGCTTAAACAAACCTCAAGAGAAATCCACTCATTCCTCCTCCCTAGAAGAGGAATACGGAAGATTGACGGGAAGCAACATGTTTAGTTTTCTGACTCTTTTTTTCTGGTGGGATGTCTACCTGTACTAAACGTGGTGGATCAGTTCTATGACTAACCTCTATTAGTACAAGTGGGATATTTTCCCAAACTATGATCAGAGGGATGCCCTCTGGGCCCTTCAATGTGATTCGCAGTTCACCTCTCTCTGCAGAATCCTCAGTTGCCAAGGCCATTGACTCCATACTGGCCTCCAGCGGGGTTTCAGTAGAGGGCATCTGAGGAGGAATCTGACATACTGCTGGTTCTGAAACCTCAGCCAGTATGTCAGTCACAATGAGCTGTGACTGGCATAGGCCTTTTAAGCTTTTTCTTAACTGATGGAGGTATGTCTGGAGAGATGGAATCCATCATCTTGGAGTGGGCCAAGTGTTTAAGGCATTGGTCTCCAAGAAACCGTTGAAATGTACTGTCACACTTTCCTTTGTAAATGTAAACAAATCCTCAGTGATAGGAGTAATCTCTTGCTATATACCATATCAAATTTTACAAGGCCTGATGCAAACAGTGCATTTTTTCAATTGAATTAATTCACATGTACGCTCTTAAAAATTTTCATGAAAATGAAAATGCCTGACATAAAAAAAAAAAAAATGCACCCACAATAACTCACTTCCAAACAGGTGTACAAGATGCCACTTTTCCATACTAACTACAGTAACAAAAGGAATTGTATAGCCTAGTAAGACAAAATTGCCAGCCATTTCTCACACATGGAACACTTATCCAAGAAAATTTAACACATTTGATGCTCTATTAGTAAATCAACTATGTAAATAAGTGGCTGTTCCTCTAAAGAGGTATGGTGCTCTTAATTATCCAGAATACTTTGCCTGCGTATGTCAATTGCCAATACCAAATGACATTTTGTGGGTGTAGTCAATAGAAAAAAAAAATGAATCCGTCAATAGTGAAACAAACATTACAAATATATCAATCTTTGTTTTTTTTCAACCCATTTGAGCTTTAATTTCTTTTCTGAATATCTGCCTGGTAAGTGTAAAACAAAACAAGACAGACCAAAAAACATGCACAGAAAGTACAGCAATACACTTTAAGCAAGGACAAATTGTACTGAAGCACCTTGGGTACAAAAGATTGGCAGATGGAATAAGCTTTGTAGTAGTGTTCTGATCCTAAGCAAAAGACACTAGGTACGCAAATCTTTGTACTGGATTTGCCTACCGCACTCTCACTTACCCCCCCCTAGCCCACATATAACACCAGTAAGAAAAACACTCAAGAAATATAAAGGAAGGTTCCCCAATGGGGCACTTATGAGTATGCAAAGCAACGGTACCAACAACCAAATGAATATCTGCCCGACAGATACACTACCTGCATTTTACACCTACCTATACACCCCTATACTGTGATCAGAGATCAAGAACCTACAATACTGGAAAGAGAAAGAAAGCTTTGGTATGCCAGCAGGTCGGCAGTGGTGATAACCCCATGTGGAAGCAACAGTGACTTCAGTCAGGACACTGAATGATTCCTTTAGGCTGGGACACAGTATCTGAACTGCCTACATATAGTAAGGCCTTACTAAATCTGATGCTATTAGCTGCCAAAAGCTATTACTAGAAAATGGATATTAAAATCCAAACAGATTGTAATTGAAGTTCTGAATGTTTTAAAAAAAGGTATTAGAACCTTTAGGAAACAAAAGGAGTAAATTACCTAGAAGTAAATAAGAAGTTATGTACCTACCATAACGTTCCATGTTAGTTGTCTTCTCTCGCCTTCTTTCTTGCTGGATGGGTTCGGAGCCACTCGGCACTTGCTAAGCTCGAGAGCTAATTTTACCAGCTCGAGGCAACCCTATATCCCATGATGCAAGGCGTGACTACCCCAGATCTCGTTTGGTAGCTATAGAAAAAAAAACCTTGCCAGTAACCTTCTTCCCAGAAAGGAAGAAGAGGAACTAAATGTGGAAAGAAACCAAGAAAGGTAACCACTAGACACTAGTGACACTTCCTACTGGGGCCCATAGAAGGAATGGATCGTACCCAGAGAAGAGTACAACTTCAAGGTCTGTCCAGGCTAGGGGGAAGAAGGGAGGGACGCAAGAAAGAAGGCGAGAGAAGACAACTAACATGGAACATTATGGTAGGTACATAACTTCTTAGTTGTCAAACTCGCCTTCATTCTTGCTGGATGGGACCGCGTCCCTAGCACCTCTATCCTGGGTGGCTCAATGGAACAGACTTTTGAGAACTGTGGAACCAAACCTAGCACTGTCTCTGGAGGCAAAGTCCAATTTGTAATGAGAGACAAAGGTGTGAGGAGTGGCCCAAGTGGCTGCCGCACAAATGGTGTCAATAGGTAGCCTATCCTGAAAAGCTGTAGAAGTGGATAGGAGTCTTGTAGAATGTGCGTTTGGTTTCGAGGGCAGTTGCTTGCCCCTAAGGAGATAAACATGAGAAATGGTAGAAGACAGCCATCTGGATAAGGTCACCTTGGAGACCGGCAGACCCTTCCTGTTTTCTGCATAAGAAAGAAACAGTTGATCAGATTTTCTGAATTGTTTAGTTCTGTCCAAGTAATATCTGAGTTGGCGATGGACATCCAAACAGTGAAGTTTCTGTTCCGCTTTGTCAGAATAATTAGGGAAAAAAAACTGGCAAATCAACAGATTGGTTAATATTGGTCTGGGAAGCAACCTTGGGCAAAAAAGATGGATTAGTTCTTAAAGATACTCTATCTTTGTGGAAAACCAAGTATGGGGGACGGACACAGAGAGCATGAAGTTCAGACACCCTCCTGGCTGAAGTAACAGCCACCAGAAAAATTGTCTTCCAGGAAAGAAATTTTAAATGAGCATGTAGCAGCCGGTTCAAAGGGGGGTAGAATCAAGGATGCCAGCATTAAATTCAGGTCCCATTGCGGAGGGGGATCTTTGATTGGAGGTTTCAGGAGAAAGATCCCTCTAAGAAAGGCTTTGCAAAGCTTGTGAGACATTATGTTTTGGTCCGCTAAGCCAACATGAAAATTTGAGATTGCTGCCAGCTGGACCTTAACTGTAGAGGAAGAAGAACCCAACTGAAAAATCTCAGCTAGGAAGTCCAAGACTGACTGCACTGGAGCAGTAAAGGGATCTATGTCCCTAGACTTTGCCCAGAAGGAAAAACGCTGCCACTTGCTAGCATAAATCCTTCTGGTAGAGGACTTTAGAGAAGCTACTATGATATCTCGCACAGGATTAGAAATCATAGGGAGCCTGGCTAAGGAAGGAAGTGGAGCAACCAAGCAGTGAGGTTGAGAGAATGAATGGCCTGGTGCAGATGACCCGAATGGTGGGTCAGAAGATCTGGAACTGGATCCAGATGCCAAGGCTGAACCAAGAGATGACTATGTAGGGACGGAAACCAAATTTGTCGAGGCCAGTAAGGGGCAATGAGAATCAACTTGGCTCTCAAGACGGTAGCTTTCTGAATCACTTGAGGTATCAGGGGGAATGGAGGAAAGGAATAAAGAAGTCCCCGGGGCCAATCCTGGGTTAGAGCGTCTCTGGGGGGATGGCCTGGTAGTGGAAAGAAGGAGAAGTCGTCTGGGCATTTGCTGTTTTGGGGTGTAGCAAAAAGGTCGCAGGAAGGGACGCCCCACTTCTGAAAAATCTCGTCCACTACTGATTGTTTGAGAGACCACTCGTGTGGCATGAGAATAGCTCTGCTCAGTCTGTCCGCTAAGAGTTTGGATTTCCCGGGGATATGTGTTGCTATCAGAAACCGATGAGAGGAGATTGCCCATTGCCAAAGTCTGAGAGCTTCTCGACACAGTGGATAGGACCTGGTCCCGCCCTGTTTGTTGATATACCAGACTACGGACATGTTGTCCGTCTGAACTGCAATAGTCCCTAAAGGAAGAAAGTCACTGAGGGCTCGCAATGTTAAAAGCACTGCTCTCATCTCTAGGACATTTATGTGCAGATGGTATTCTATGGGTTGCCAAGTCCCATGGACCATCCTGCCCTGATAATGCCCCCCCACCCGATCAGAGAGGCATCCGAAGTGACTGTGGCAACCGGGACTGGACGAACAAATAGTCGGCCCTGATGGAGTTGCGGAGAAGACATCCACCAGGTTAGGTGACTCTTGCACGATTGCGTCACGAAGATCTCGTGGCGCATGGGGAGCTGCTGGAAGGACCACTAGGTGAACAACATCCACTGCAGAAGACGCATGTGGAAGCGAGCTAAAGGAAGCAGTACGATGGCCGCAGCCATAAGACCTAGCACCTTCAGGACAAATCTGGCCCTGATCTTTTTGCTGAGTAGTATGATCCGAACATACTTTTGGATGTCCAGAATTCTTTGGTTTGTGAGTCTTGCTGACATCCCGACAGTGTCTAATTCTGCGCCTATAAAGGTAATAGATTGGCAAGGCGACGGTGAAGATTTTTCAAAGTTTATAGAAATCCCCAATTGGTTGCAGGTGTGAAGAGTGTAGTCTCTGGCCTTGAGAAGTTGATGCCTGGTGGTGGCAGAGAGGAGCCAGTCGTCTAGATACGGAAACACCTGGAATCCTTGACGTCTCAGGTGAGCCGTGACCACTGCCATACATTTGGTAAAAACTCTGGGGGCTGTAGTGGCTCTGAATTGAAAGTGACTGGTCCCCAGCCGAAAGAGGAGAAACCTTCTGGAGCGCCTGTGAATTTTTATGTGATAGTACGCATCCTGAAGGTCTATTGAGCACATCCAGTTGTCCTTACCCAAAAAGGGTAGAATGGCCTGAAGCGTGACCATCCGGAACCTTGCCTTTTTGACAAACTTGTTTAGTTTGCTGAGGTCTAAAATTGGTCTCCAATCTCCCGTCTTTTTGGGAACCAAAAAGAATCTCGAGTAGATTCCGGATCCTACTTGGTCTGCTGGCACTAGTTGGATGGCTCTTTTTGCTAGGAGCTTTGATACCTCCAGCTTTGCAAACTCCCTTAGACCGGGTGAAACGTCCGGGAGGGATTGATGAGGAACAGGATATCTCACGAAAGGGATATTGTAACCCTCGGATATGATAGACTGTACCCATTTGTCTTGAGAAGGGGAACGCCAGGCTGTTGGGTACAGAGACAATCTTCCCCAGACTGCCTCCAAGGGTGGACAGTCGGGCAACACCTCAGGGGTGCTGGAAGGGTTTATCAGAGAGAGGCTCTCCGTTACCCTGGTTCTGTGGACCCCCTCTGCCCCTGGGGCGGCGTCTATTGTTATTACCCCCTCTGCCTCTGGGGGTAAACTGACCACTTGCGTCTGGCGTGACTCCCTGAGATTTACGGAACCACATTTTCCCTTCCTTCTGGCCTTTGGGATAGGGTCTTGAAGGGGTGGAGAAATGGACTCCTACGGCAGAAAGAGTCTTGCCGTCTTGCTCACACCTGGTCAATGTGTCCTACACCTGAGGTCCGAACAAAGCCGAACCATCGAAGGGAGTATTAGTGAAGGACGCCTTAAAGGGGTCTGCGAAATTACAAAGCCGCATCCAGGACTGATGCCCAAGTGCCACTCCTGTGCCTGCGGCTCTACTCGCCCCATCGGCTGCATAAGAAATGAGCCGCATGGAGGAGTTAGTTATAGAATTTAGGATTCCGAGCTGTGAGGCAATCTTTTCTTGAGCCCCAGCAGCTGACGGATCCTGAACTACCTCACCTAGTTCCTTGAGAATATCTCTCTGAAGCCGGGTAAAGTGACAGAGATAGTTCAGCGAGCCCATAGCGAAGGTCGCTGAAGAAAACATCCGCTTACCGTACCTATCCATGGCCCTAGAGTCCTTGTTAGGAGGATGGACAGGTACAGAAGGATGGGCAAGTTCCTTCATGGTGGCAGCCACCACCATGGCATCAACAGGGACACCCTTGGTGAGAAACTGTTTGCCTGAGGGGGCCGTGATGAATTTAGGTTTCCTGGGGACTGGTTCCACAGAATCCGGGGCCGCCCAAGCCTTTCGAGCCACCACTTTCATGAGCGGGTCGAAAGGCGGAGACACCCAGGAGGTGGAGGGTCGAGATCCAAAAGCCTCCATGTATACCAACTCATTCTCGGAGGGGTTAATGGAAGGACAGTTCCCCCTCTGCTTAAGGAGTTCCAGGATGTCTGAAAATGAGACATCCACAGAGAGGGACCGTGGGGAACCCTCCGACTCATCTAAGTCAGTATCTGATGTCATAGACTCGGGGGGAGTCAGTGTGCTTCCTCTTGCACGTCCTCTTACGCGGGGGTTCTCCCGAAGGATCAGGAGAAACCTCGGAAGAGGAAGTTCTTCCCAATGGGGAAACCTGGGGAGATGGATCTCTAGCTCCGGGAGCAAGAGAATGGGAAGAGACAGACAGGCATACGAAGAGGGAGGAGCTAATGGAATTGACCGTTTACTCAGCTCCGGGGCTAGAACACTCATCACCTCAAAAGCTCCCCTTCCAGGGAGGCCAGAAGACTCCCGCTCCGAAGAAACAGGAATCCCCAGTCCCGCCGAAAGAGAAGGCTCCGAGGCCGATGTCGGTGCCGAGCTCACCAATGCCGAAGCTCCAAGAGGGAGAGCGGGGTCGGACAAGGGTCCGATGCCACTCGCCCCCTCGGAGCCGACAAGGGAGACCAGGCGACCAGATCCCTCCAAGGAAGGTCTCATGGAGGAGATCGGAGTCGAAGACGACGGAGCCGACAGGGGAGGTATCTGCTCCGGCGCACCCACGGTCAACGTTCCGAGAAGCTCCGGCTCCGATCTCTGAAGGAGAGTCGGAGGAGGAATTTCAGAGGGATGAGGGATAGCGGCCGTCTGCTGGGACGGGCTATGGAGCATCTGGGCCAGTGCCTGTGATTTCAGCAGTCTACTTACCACCCTCTCCAAGTCATGGTCTGACAGCCTGGAAGACCTTGAAGATCGGCTCCGATGGCTCCGCTCCGAAAGCAGAGATCATCCCGGAGCCGAGTGAATCGACTCCAGGGAAGAGGACCGAGATGTCTTCTTGGAAGGAGCCATTGGAGCCGAAGACCCTTCGGTTCCAGTTGGAGCAGACAGCTTATCGGCACCAGTCCTGGTCAAAGATATGAGCCGACATCGGTGCAAGTGTATCGGAGCCAGCTGGCACCGATAGCACCACCTCAGAGATAGAAAGATCGGCTCCAGCCGGAGCAGATCTCGACTCCGAAGGAGTCGGAGCCACAGCCAAAGGCTTTGGAACCACAGCCTGGGCTTTAGGTGGCTTAGAGGGCTTTCCCGACCCAGTCTTGGTCGGGGAGCCCTCTGGCTTAAACAAGCCACGTATGATTAATTTGTTCCTACGTTCCTGCAGGACTCTCTGGCTGAAGGAGTGACAAATAGCACAGGAGTCCTGCAGGTGTAGAGGCCCCAGGCAGTACACACAAGAAGTGTGAGAGTCTGTCAGACATTTTCTGACAGCACGAGTCACACTTCTTGAAGCCTGAGACCTTTACTTCTTTGGACATGGTATGCCCACCCAAAAAACACACGCACACACCAGTCACACAGTTGGTCAATAAAAGGGAAAAAATTGAATAACACACCCACACTTCCCAGAAAAATAATGGAAGGGAGGCTTAAGGCCTGAGGGTGGAAAAAAAACTATCCCTATACAAAGGAGAAAGGGTATATAGGGCAAGATAGGTAGGTATTAGTTAACTTTAACTATTAAGGGAAAGAAATAGGAAAAAAGAAAATTTTTCTGACTGACTTTAGTAAAATACTACTAAGACTTTACCTGAGCTGGTAAAAGGAGACCTCTTCGCGAAGCGGCAAATGAGATCTGGGGTAGTCACGCCTTGCATCATGGGATATAGGGTTGCCTCGAGCTGGTAAAATTAGCTCCCGAGCTTAGCAAGTGCCGAGTCGGAGCCGAGGATCGGCTCCGAACCCATCCAGCAAGAATGAAGGCGAGTTTGACAACTTAACATTGGAATTTGACGGAACAATACACACAGAAAGAGGAATGAGAAGGAAGAGTAAAGTTTAAGTGAAGGATGGAACAGAGCAATGTAATGTAATGTTTGAATTGTTGAAAAGAAAATACAACGTAAAAATGTATGAATGACAAATATCAATATTTATAGGCACACCTGCAGCAGAAAAAAAAAGCTATGGCTTAAGTAATAATCTAATAAAGGCATTTAAAAACCTGCACAGGACATGGTCAACCAGGAATAGTACAGTTGTGTACACTTACCATAAATGTAGATGTTAGAGTGTATTCACTGTTGCAGTCATTACACTTGGGTTATCCTGCTTGGCAGGCTACCCTCATTCGGCCTGAGTTCCAAAGTCTAGGTCCGGCGTCGGTTGCTGTCGCGTCCTCCCTGACGTCAGTGCGCCAGGGGTATAAAAGATGCAGCCAACACCATTTTATTCAGTCTTTCTTGCCCCAGATGTCAGGTGCCCCCAAAAGGGTAGGCTAAAAATATGCCAATAAAACAAGCATGCACCAAAATATGTTATACCTTCATCTACAAGCAAATACACCACAGAGGTTGTATAAATTAGAGAAGTGCAGATAAGTTCCAGCAAAGATAAGGGGGATGGTGGGTGGGTAACCTGAACTGCAACAGTGAATACACTCTAACACCTACATTTATGGTAAGTGTACACAACTGTACTATGTTCTTCGTGTTTCACTGTTGCAGTCATTACACTTGGTTGAATCCCAAAGCTATGGTTGGGAGGCTGGAGCTAAATAGCATTAGGAGCAGCTATGAGGCCCTGCAAAACTGCAGTGGCAAAGCCTGCCCTGGATTTAGAGTAGAGTGGTAAATGATGGTGCTTTGTAAAGGTGTGCACTGAACTCCAGCAGCCTTCCTCAGGGGAGTACCAACCAAAGACATTTTAGAGGTTGCTACCTGAAGTGGCTGCTGCTCTGGTTGAATGTGGCCTAATGCCCTTAGGCACTGGCTTGCCATGTTGTGAATAGAAGAAATGAATGCAGTGGCCTATCCACTTTGAAATATTCTGCTTAGAGATAGCCCTTCCTTGTGATCCTGCAGCATACGCCACTAGTAGTTGCTCAGTCTTTCTGAAAGCTTTGGTTCTGTTCAAGTAGAAGCGTAGCTGTCTGTGTATGTCCAAGAATGCAGAATTTTCTCCCCCTTATTCTGTGGGTTTGGATAAAAAGTAGGCAGATGAACAGTTTGGTTAAGGGCCACACTGGACGCTACCCTTAGGCATAAATGTTGGGTTTGTCCTCAGAGAAACCCTGTCTGGATAAAAAATGATAAAAGGTTCCACAGCCATGAGTGCCTGTAGCTCTGAGACTCATCTTGCAGAAGTTATTGCTAGGAGCAGAGCTGTTTTCCAAGATAAAAATTTTATCAGTTGTAGCGGCTGGCTCAAAAGGAGGCAGGGTGAGTTTTTCCAAAACATAATTGAGGTCCCATGCAAGTATTGGTGATCTCCTTGGAGGCCTTAAATTTTTGGCTCCTCTGAGGTAATGCCGTTAAGGATGAGAAAAGGATTGGTGGCTCTGTATTGTAATGAGCCGAAATGGCAGAGGCATGAATTTTAATTGATGAAAAGGATAGGCCTTTGTCCAGCATCTCAGTTAAGTATTGCAAAATCTGAGGAGTATTTGGTACAGCTGTGTCAACTCCTTGTGCCTGGCACAGAATCTCTTCCAATTTCCGGTGTAAGATTTTCTGGTACTAGGCCTTCTGGCCTCCAAAATGACATCCATCACAGCTTCAGTGAGAGGTGCGTTTTGTATGACTACATTATCCACCATGCTGCCAGATTTAAGGTCTTGAGTTGGCTGTGTAGGATCTGATTGTTTTGTTGGGACAGTAGATGAGGTATTTGAGGCAAGGTCCAGGCCGGGCATTGAGACAAGTTCCTTAGGATTGGATACCAGTACTGGCGGGGCCAGTCTGGTGCAATCAGTATCATCTTTGGCTTCTCTTGTCTGACCTTTAGGAGTACCTTGGGGAGGACAGGCAGAGGAGGAAAGGCATATACTGCTAAGTTTTTCCAGTTGAAAGATAGGGCATCCACTTTCCATGCTTATCTGTGATAAGTCCTTGTGCAGAATCTTTTTAGTTGGTAGTTGTGAGGAGAGGCAAATAGATCTATATCCGGGCATCCCCATTTCCTTGGTTATCATGCTGAAGAGTTGTGGATCCAATTTCCACTCGTGGGGATCCATGAGGTTTCTGCTTAGTTCGTCTGCCAGCATATTTATCTTTCCTGGCAGGAATTGTGACTGCAGATGTACTTGGTAAGTCAATGCTGTGTCCCACAAAGTCATGGCCAGTCTGCAAACGGGGTAAGAATGAGTGCCTCCCTGCTTGTTTATATACCACATGACCGTGGTGTTGTCTGTCTTTATCAGTAGTTGTCCCGGATGAAGTAGGTCCTTGAAGGCTATCAGGGCATTCTGAACAGCTAGCATCTCTTTTTGATTGATATGCAGATGCATTTGGTTTGTGGACCATGTGCCTTGAATACATCTTCCTGCCATGTGGGCCCCCCAGGCATAATCTGATGCATCTGTTGTTAATGTCTGCCTGGGTGGGGGTAAAGTGAATGGCTGTCCCTTGTTCTGGTGACAAGCCTTCGTCCACCATCGAAACTCCTGCTGCAGGCAGAGAATGAGGGTAATTATTGTTTCCAGGCTGTGGCAATGTTGAGCCCAAACACTTTTTAGGTACCACTGAAGTTTCCTCATATGCAGTCTCGCATATGGAATTAGTAGAATGCAGGATGCCATGAAGCCCAAAGCCTGCAGAATTTTTCTTGCAGATAACTGGGCCTTTGTTGCCAACAGTTTGAAATATGTAGTCAGTTGCCTTTGTTTGTCTGGGCAGTTGTATTTAAGCTTGCACCCAGGAATATTATCTCTTGAGAGGGTATTAGCTTTGATTTCTTTTCGTTGACTGTGTACCCTAGGCCTGTTAGAAATCTCTTTACAAACGCCAGATGCTGTAGTAGAATGTCCTTGTTCTCTGCTTGAATGAGCCAGTCGTCCAAGTAAGGAAATATTTGTATTCCTCTTTGTCTGCAGTATGCAACTACTGGTGCAAGGCACTTTGTGAAGACCCCGGGTGCAGTAGATAAGCCAAAAGGCAGTGCAGAGAATTGGTAGTGCATTGAGCCAGCTTTGAATCTGAGGTATCTTCTGCATGTTTGTCCGATTGGGACATGCAGGTATGCCTCTTTTAGGTCTAAAGTCACAAGCCAAGCTTTCTTGCTCAGCATGGGCAAAAGCTGATATAGAGACAACATTTTGAATTTTGGTATATCCAGATATGTGTTTAGAATAGATAGGTCCAGTAGTGGTCTCCAGGTCTTGTCCTTTCTTGGTACCAACAACAGTCTTGAATAAAATCCTTGTCCCTGCTCTTGCTCTGGTACTTGTTGAATGACCCTCATGTCCAAGAGGGATAAGACTTGCTTTTGTGCCTCTGCCCATTGATGTTTTGGCAGGTCTGGCCAGCCGTTTGTCCTTGGCAGGGTATGGAAGTGAAACTTGTAGCCTTGTGACACTATGTCTAGGACCTATTTGTCCTGGGTTATTATGTGCCAATTTTGAGAAAAAAGTGCTAGTTTTCCCCCTAAAGGTGCTACCAGATAAGTGCTTGGTGCAGGCAGGGGGAAGTCATTGGGACTGTTTCCTGTATGGCTGTGATTTGTCTTCTCCACTTTTGGAGGTAGAAGCACCCCATTGTTTAGACCTGTACGAACCTTGGGTCTGGGATCTGCCTCTTGGGAGTCTGTATCTGCCCCTTTGTGGTCTGTCTGACACTGGAAAGGACCACTTCTTTGTAGACCAGTGTCTGCTAAATCTTGGAGGTTGTACCTGTAAAAAATCCTTAACCGTATGCACAGATTTAGGTTTGTCCTCCATTTTCTTTAACACCTCTTCTGCTTTAACACCAAACAAGGTATCATGCTGTAATGGAGCATCTAATAATTTTGCTTTGACATGATCAGGCAGATTTTGTTCCTTTAACCAAGCATGCCTCCTGATGACAGAACCCGTAACAGCGGCTCTGCAGGAGGCCTCCAAAGAATAAAAACCACATTGCAAAGTATGCTTTCCAACTTGCTCAGCTGCATGCAATAAATCCTGCATTTCTTTGTTTTCTGCACATTCAGAATTTATCAACATTTTCTGTTTAAGCGGTGACATAATATATTGCTGATATTTGATCATATGAAACTGACAATTTAAAGCCCTTATAGCCAAGGTAGCAGAAGTGTAAATCTTCTTCCCCCATCTGTCCAATGCCCTAGAATCCCTGTCAGAGGGGGGTAAGGTTTTTTGCAGTGGATGCCTTGACCCCTTTGGGATCCTGAGAGATAGTTTCTGGGTCAGCAGCAGGGTTTTTGAAAAGGAATTTATGAGAGTCAGGAACCCTGTAGTACCTGTCCGGCTTAACAGGAGCTGGAGGTAAGGAGTCAGGGGTCAGACTGCACTCTGAAAATATATCATCTACAATGTCTAACACACGTGGAATAACTAGGGGCCTGTGTTGTGGGAGTAAAAGGAAGTCTCTGAGCCTTTTCTTAGATTCTGAATAATCTTGGCTCTCCCAGTGGAAATGTTACCTCATGGTATGCAAGGTTTCCCCAAAAGAGTAATCCTCAGGAGGAGAGGTTGAAGGGATAGATTCTTCACCATCAGAATCCTCATAGGGAGGAAGAGAGAATTACTGATCAGATCAGGTTTCCATTTCATCTGATTCCTCTTCTGAAGATTCATATTCTGTCTCTTGCCTAGGCCTTTTATCAGGAGGGGGATGGGAACTCCTGATCAAAGTAATTAAGTCTTCGGCCATTTTGAGCATCTGTTTTTTGGGCATGGAGGCCTGACCATTAAGCTGTTGTACTTGTTTCTTTGTCTTTAAAGGTGCTTTAGTCTTTGCCTTTGTAGCTGGAGTCATTTTAATGTATAATTGAGTAGGTCTGAAAACACCCTCAGAAGTAGATGCCTGCTCAGCGGCGGCTCCGGACCCGTCTGAGGGAATAGTCTCCCAAGGTCCAATACCTTGAGCTTCCAGCAGCCTAGTCGACTCCACGTGGGAGTCTGTAGCGGCCTGCGGGTCCAAAGTAGCGGGCGTCGGGGCTGCAAAAGCACCTCACTGAGAACCGCTGAACTGGCGACTGGCTTAGAGGACGCCTAGTCAGTTTTGGACCTCGGATGGCTGTCTTTCTTTGCATTTCTTGTGAATTCCGGTAGTCGGAAGGCTGTCCGACGGCATAGTGTAATTAATTCTGCCAAAATAGTGAAATGCAAAATCGTACCGACGCTTAATAGTGCATTGGTTAAATCTAGCACAAAACCGACAACTAGCAATGTTGTTGTCAGCGCCTAGGCAAGGAATACAGTAAGAATGAAAGTCCTTATGAGGTATTTGCTTTCCACAAGAAATACAATTATTAATTTTTTCTGACATCAGTCTAGAGCAAGAAAAAAGGTTTCCCCAACAGGGTACTTAGCTTTTAATGAAGACTTCGGATCTGAAATTCGAACACGAAAATCTCAGTAGTCGGCCGACTGCACTTGCGAACTGCTTCTGCTTCGGGCACCACGTGGCAAGAAAGACTTAAGAAAATGGCGTCGGCTGCATCTTTTATACCCCTGGCGCACTGACGTCAAGGAGGAGGCGACAGCAACCGACGCCGGACCTAGACTTTGGAACTCAGGCCGACTGAGGGTAGCCTGCCAGCAGAATAACCCAAGTGTAATGACTGCAACAGTGAAACACGAAGAACAGTCAGTTCACCCAAGACTATCTGCAATGTACTTAATTCTATATTCTGGCTAAACTGTACCAGGGCTGTAAACAGAAAACGCTTATCTACACAAAACCAATGCAATGACTTCTTAAAATTCTAAAACTGCCTAAGCTCATGCAATGATATTTGCAATACCACTGGCCCAGACAGTGGTCCTCTAGAAAAAAAAAAAAGATTAAGTACATAAAATCTGAATAATGCTAGATCTGCACAGAAAATTCAAATCTTGTCAACCTCTAGGACTTTGCTTGCTGCACATGCTCAGCTCAAAAGAACATTTCCAAGACATCTGTACACATTCCCTTTCCCACAACAGATAAAGTCCCACCTATTCTCATTTCTGACCCAGTGAACAGAATTACAGTGGATATACCCAGCCAACAGATAATCCCCAAACAAGGCAACAGAGGGAGAGCTAATTTACAATTAAGTCCCAACCATTCATTAAGTACAAAGCTTTTCATCTGCCCAAGTAAGCCACTGCCCCTAGCTAAAACTCCTGCACAGTTAGTCTACAAGCCATACCTTTGATCCCATGCCCCCAAAGAAAAACATGGACCATAAGCAATAACCAGTCCGTCAGATTTAGCAAATGGACTCTAAGGACTAAGCTGCAGCTGTGCATATTTCAAAGGATACAGTATAGTATGGAAAAAGGCTGCAGAACTAAACTGAGCTGTTATGTAATGGAGTTTCTGCTACCCTGGCAATTCTTTCCATTATATCTGACATAAGAAAAGACATATAATTTGACATTCAACAAGCAACAGTAACTCTTCTTGTCTCTGGCAGACATACTATTAATCTATCCTGAAAATCCTTAGTCCCATCCATAAAGTACTCAAGTTACCTGTAGATTCTAGACAATGTAGCAGACATATCCTATGGCAAAAACATCCCCTGCATGGTACAAGAAACCTAAAATGCTGACTCAAATTCAGTAATATTGAAACTTTTACATGGGACTGGTTTGGCACTTGGCGAAACCCTCAAACTCTAGCAGGAGTTAGTCTACAAGAATTGTAATAGACATCCCTCTGAAAATGTCACAATTAAAAAGAGAACCATTTTTCACAGTTAAACACTTAATAGAAGTCAAAGAAAGTTTCTGCCCAGTTGGAAGCTTGATACAGTAGCCAGAAGCATCTCAACAATTGAAAAACTTGAAAAGGTACCAAAAATCTTCAAAAAAAAATAGTTAGGACTTTAGGAACAGCGGAGAATGGGTCAATGCTGTCTTCAGCTAAAGAACCTCTAACTTACTTTGTTCAGAGTGGAAGGCCTCGGAGAAAGCAGAATAGCCATCACCCTGTTCGAAAGCTTCTGATCTCTTCTAATTTATTAATGGAAGGGGAACAGCAAAGCTGTTAGCTAGAAGGGTCTGAATGTTCAGGTGTGCTTTCCCTGAAGGGTGAGACATCACAGTCTTCTTGAAGGGATGGCCAACAGGAGGTTCCAGCTCATTTGTCTAAGACTTGCAATTACAGGCCAGAAGAATGGACCAGAGACCAGTCTGTGTGAATTCTCAACAGAAGAAATGGGGGGGGGGTCCATAAAGTAACCCCAAAGCTAACCCTGGACTAATTCATCATTTTCTCAGTCTGTTGGATAGAAATGCTGGGAGAAAGAGGACATATCAATGTGTGGCACTAGTTACAGATGCAAAGAGATTGCAGACCAGGAATTACATTTCAGAAAACTTCCTGGCAATGGCCAAATAGAGTGTACATTTGACACGTTTATACAAGTTTCTGCAAGAGCAGTCTGCCCCAGAAGTTATATGGTAGCATCTAGAAAACTACACAGTGGATGGGACCTCAGTCCCCCCTGCTCAATGATGTGCCAGACTGCAATCATGTTGCCCAAATGAGCAGTTAGAATTCCGGGGAGAGGGTCATACTGGCGGGTTAAATAAATGTATATATTTGTTTTATTTATTTGCAATTTGTTAACCGGGAAAGTCAACTGAGCAAAAATGAGCCCGTTTTCAATGGAGGCCGGGGGGAAAAGCTCCATATACTATTATTTTAAAGCCAATATCAACAAAGTTAACAAGTACAATTCAGTTTTCAAAAACTACCAAAAGACAGTAGTAAAGACAAAATAATAACATTTCAGCAAGGTGTTTTAACAAAGCATTGAATGAAATTAAAACAAGTATTTTGGAGTTCATAAGTACAATTTGGAGTGAAGTCTCTTTCATCGCCATAACACTGATGTGCAAGAAAGACTCCTCCAAAGCACCCATCACTTGGACTGGCTGCCCATTGAAATACCCAGCCCAACACTACCTAGGGCAGAACCATTTGTAATGCCTATTCAGAGAAGATACAGGAATGCATAAGATGCTGTACTGAGGAGACTACTAAGCTCCAACCACTACATCAGGCTGCTGAGACAGGCATACGAAAAATTAAGTTATGTACTTACCATAATGTTCCGTGTTTGTCCATCTCACCATTTATTCTTGCATATGGGATCCTTGGCTCTGACTCAGCCTATTTACAAGCTGGAAGTCTTCTAGTTGGCTCGTGGCTAGGTAGGTAACCCATGGTGCACCAGTACAATCCCTAGATCTTGTTTGCTGCTAACTAGGAGAGATGATAACAAATATACAAAAGAAGCCAATACTAAAAGGTCTCCATAAAAAAAGATAATATTTTTCTGTCTTCAGGTACTTCCAAGGCTGAGGGTAGGAGGGTGGGTTCGTAAGAATGAAGGGCGAGATGGACTACAAACATGGAACGGTATGGTGAGTATATAACTTCTTTATGTTCTGTAGTCCTATCTCACCTTCATTCTTACATATGGGACAGCGTCCCTAGCGCCTTATTCTTGGGTTGCTCAACGAAAAATACTCCTGAGTACCATGGAACCAAATGATGCTTTACCCCCTGGAGGTTAAATCCAATTTGTAATGAGTAATAAAAGTGCGAGGGGCAGCCCACGTTGCTACCGCACAAATATTATCAAGTGGGACCCTGGCCTGAAAGGCTGCAGAGGTAGACAGAGATCTGGTAGAGTGAACCTTGATTTTAAAGGGTAAAGGTCTACCCTCAGAGTTGTAAACGTAAGCTATACAGCTAGAAATCCAATTGGAGAATGTTACTGTGGAAACTGGTAAGCCTGATCTGGATTCAGAGAAGGAAATAAATAATTGATCTTATTTCCTTAGTCCGGTGCAAATAAAAATGTAATCGTCTATGGACATCCAGCTGGTGAAACCTGTACTCAGCTGCGTTGGAATGATTTAGAAAGCCTTTGGGGAAAAAGGAAGGATTAGTATGAAGGGACAAAGGAAGGATTAGTATGAGGGGATGCCCTGTCTTTGTGAAAAATCAGGGGGTTTTACAGACCATGCTTGCAACTCTGACACTCGTCTGGCCGACGTGATGGTCACCACAAACAAAGTCTTCCAAGACAGGAATTTCAAAGATGAATGAAAAGACTCATTTGGAGAGCACAAAATTTAAATCCCATGAGGCAACAGGTTCTTGAAAAGGGGGGGGTGAGTCTTAAAGTGGCACCTTTAAGGAAAGTTTTGCACAGCTTATGTGACATCAGATTAAAA
>NC_056725.1:537904905-537941515 GCF_019279795.1 Protopterus annectens | reverse complement strand
TTTACTTAGGTGTTGCGTTTTTTTCTTTTTTTTTTGTCTTCTGCTACTTTATTACCTTTTTCACACACAGTACAAACTCATTTGCAGAACAATGTGCCGTATTCATGGGCACGATTGTGAACTGATTTTTCATTTGTTTGGCTATCCACCTTTTTCGCATGTTAAGTACCTGCATGGTTCTTGAATGAAGTACCGTCTTGTGAATCCGGCGGTTTGTTTGTTTTGATTTTGACGCGTCTTTCACGCAATGCCTTGCCATATTTTTTCTGAAACATTTGCATTTTGACTTGTTTTGGCTGCTACAACTGTGCATACTAAAGCTTAGAAAGTGTTCTCATCGCAGCTTGGTGCTTTACCCATTGCTCAAGGAACATTTAAAAAAAAAAAAAAAAAAGTTTTTCATATACTGTTGCATTCTGTTGGCGTTGAAATGACAAGCAATTTCTGTTCGATTGTTAACACAGAAATAAACATATTCGGTTATTTAATATTAGAAATTACATTTCTTTTATTAGAAACGCCTTTGAAATTACGCTTATTGCAGACTCCTAGTTGAGTTTCACTGTTTATTTATTCATTTATTATTGATTCTTCATTATGCATTAGAGATGTGTACTCCTTACTACCTTTTCTGTTGAGGAATGGTTATTACATTTGGTTGCAAGCATTACTTCATTTTATTTTCTTTTTAATCACAAGATTCTGTATGAGTTTTGTTTTACCCTATGAAAAGTTGTTTGCTAACATGTATTGTAAGGGAAACAAACAGTATTTACACTTGATTAGGTTCATGAATCTTCACAAAGACATTCTTGGTTACTTTTATCAAGTTCATGTTTCTTTTTTGAAAACTTTGACACCCTGTCTACACTAAGTGGACATTTATTTATGCTTTTAATGTAATACAACTTTAAATGTGAAGGTATGTCAGTGGGTTCAATTAAGGCAGTTGTTTGTAAATTTGTAACACACACCCCTTTTTTGGGTTTTAAATTGTGTTTGATTTTTTCCTTTGTCTGAAGAAGTCTTCCTACTAAGGGAGACAAAAAGTGCTTTATTTTTACATTTTCTAATAAACCTTTGGAGTTTTACACCTGCTGGTTCGGAACCTTTTGGTTTGTTTTTTGACAGTTTATTTCTCTTCTATACTTTAGGCATACATTCTCTGATACTTTCCCCAAAGTTATCACCTTATCACAGCTGTGTTTTGGTGTTGGTCCACAGTTCATGCACTGGGACATAGTGGACATGTTACTGTGGTTTGTCCACATGGCCTTGCATATGGCTTATGTGGATTGTTATGTTATTTGGGTGTCCATGACATAACATATATTGGCAGTACAGGTGAAACACAGGCCTTTGGCAGAGGCCTGTAGTCCATCTGGTGGTGATGCAGGCCAGCTGTAGCAGGCCGTTACGTTCTGTCAGTCCTACAGTCCCAGACTGCCATAGAGTATATTCCCCTGGGGTGACAGGGTAGGTCTGCTAGGTGTTAATGCCAGTACTTTCTATCAGTATTGATCAGGGTGAGAATGCTGGCAGGGTGCTACTTACAGCTAGGGGCACACCAGCATGGGACACCTGCACTGCACTCTGCATTCTTTCGCTATTGCCATACACAGGTGGGGGTCATATTGTACCCATTCCCAACAGCAGGGATACAACCAGAGAGGTACCTGTGGGTGGTGCTTGGGTGACCTGGGTGCATGTGTGCTATGGACACTACTTGCATCTCACTCAAAGATATGCATGGGGCATTCCAGTTATGCTGGCTTGTGCAGGTGCATCAGCTGTTTCCCAATACATCAGTCCGGTCACCTTGTGTTTGGCCAGATGACATTGGTATTCCCTACTACAAGCCTAGATAATGTGATGCATACCTGTATGTACAATTCCAATAGTGTGTTCATTTCACGGTTACACATTATATGCTGTATGTCTGGGGTACTTTTCCCTGTGTACTGCTTGTATATCTAGCTCAAAAGTATTGCCTTGTCCATCTTTCAGATGTTGACACATATTACAACCATACATTTACAATGGCTTACTGCTAGCATGTGTTATACTGGGGGGGAATTGTCTTTGGCACCGCAATTGTGAGGACTTGGTCCTGTCATTGGCAGTAGTGGACAATGGCCACCAGGTCAAACCTCAACATGCATACATACTGACCACTCACAATATGAAGCACACACCAACCTAATACACACATACCTGCATATTGTACAAATGCTACAATCTATCCTGCCACCTCTGGTCATCTGTGCTCCACTGGTAATATACCTACACATACATGTTACTACATGTCTACATTGGATTGGGGGGCACACCTGACTGTTACATGTGTACATCGTATTGGGGAGGCACACTGGACCATTACTACATTTCTACATAGGATTGGGGAGGGGGGGGCACACCTGACTACTACTACTTGTCTACACAGGATTTGGGGGGGGGGTGCACGCCTGACTGTTACTACATTGCTAGACAGGATCTACATAGGATTGGGGGGGCACACCTGACTGTTTCTACATGTCTACACAAGATGGGGGCACACCTTACTGTTTCTACATTTCAAACAAATCGGAGCCAGCACAAAGTGTGGTTAACCATATTTAATGCACAAAAAAACATATATCAACATGGGTGAAGGGGAAAAAAACATCCCAACCCCCAAACCAAACCGGTTTCAGCTTAATAGCATTCTTCAGTGGAAGACAGACAAAATACAAACATTAGGACCAAACAGTCCAATAGTCTTTTGGCATCTGCTTATAGGTATACAAGGACTGTTTGGTCCTAATATTTGTATTTGATCTGTCTTCCACTGAAGAAGGCTATTAAGCCGAAACTGGTTTGGTTTGGGGGTTGGGATGTTTTTTTCCTTCACCCATGTTGATATATATTTTTTTGTGTGTGTATTAAATATGGTTAACCACACTTTGTGCTCGCTCTGATTCATTTGGAATTTGTCTTGGACTGTAGAGCCATTGCACTTGCCGTACATGTGGGTTGGAGTGACTTGGTGTTTCTACATTTCTACATAGGATTGGGGGGGGGCCCACCTGACACTTGTACACATTTGCTACGACTGTACTGGTATGTCAGGTACTCCATTTCATTCTATTCTAACCTATCTTGCTGACTAGAGGCATATCGGTGTACTACAGATCTTAGGTGTGATTGAGCTACATATTAGTTTCTGACTTCCAACCCTTCCGAACTAACATCCCACTGCCTGACCTGATATAGTCTGTGTAGGCCTGGGGGAGGGAGGTTACCCATAGACATCATTCAGAGGCCATAGCACAGCCTTTTTGTTTGTCTACACCTGTCCTGCTGGCTGAGACTGTTATTGGGTATGTGAACCTCCCTGACTGGCATGTGTGTGTCATATGGACACATGTGGCCCAGCACATTTCCTGCAGTGGGTTTGGTCACCATGTATAGTACTGGCTACTATGGTGACACCAGTATTTGTTACAGATCTCATGCTGCCACTATGGGTGTCTATCTGCTGGCATCCCATTCAGCCGCCTGATTCCTTTGCATGCTCACATCCATACCATAGATACAGGTAACAACACATACTACACCATTCGGCAATTGGTAAGGAGAGTGACTTGCCTTGTGTGTGTGTGCCAGTATTGAGGATGGTGCTGGACGGCTGCCTATGTTAGCTGCATATAGTACACTCCCTATATATGGTTGAGCACAGGTAGTGTCATGTTTGGCATCCCTTTTACTGTATGTGCGAGTCAGAGAGAGCCACTGTTTGGATGAAGACATTCAGAAGAACAGTGACTTTTCACGATACAAATACGACTACAGTCATATTTTTCATAGTATTGACTAGTATGTCAATAAAATTAAGGAAACCAAACTTAAAAAGTTAAACCAGGACTGGCAGGCGTATAGTAATGGTAGGGCTTACCCAAACCCTCCTCCCTCACAAACGGGTTCATTGATTGGGTCAGAAGAGGCTAATAGAGAAAGCTGAAATGACCAAACCCACAATGACGTAGAAGACATCGGATTAACCCAACAAGGTAGTTTACAAACTGAAAGGAATGGTACTAAGCAGAGATACAACCAAAAAAACAGTAACGGTTTTATGAATGTCAACAATTTTAACTCTAATGAAGGGCAACAAGAAAATTTTTGTACTGGAGCCTCCCATTACAACTTGAGGCAGAACATGAACTGCCCATACAATCCCAACAGGAACAATGTTCGAGGGAAGAGGGAGAGGTAACTACTGTAACTTCTAACGAAGCTCTGTGTTTAAATCATGATTCTTTTACTATTTTGTTCAACGCTAACAAGGATTTTAAAATCTTTAATTTCACTAATGTACAGATAAGACCCTATGGTTATTGACATTTTTTCAAAAGGTTGTACTTTTGTACCAAGCAGTAAAGCTGACTTAGCCCACACATTAATTGATTTGAAACTTTTTGTTAGGAGAATGAATTTAAAATTGTTTTTTGGGGGGGGGAGATGATGGGACATGACTGTTGTCACGTCGCAAGTACTTTTATTCCGCCAATGCATCCTATACTGGCTTTGTTTGACAAAATTTGTGAAATGGACTTGTGTAATGTTTTGTCTTCAAATATATTTTTTGCAAGAATACAGTTTAATGTAAGTAGGTACGAGAAACAAGCCATCACTAAATTGAAGGAAACGGGAGTAAGGATTATGAAACATGACAGGGGATGGGGCCTAGTTGTTATGACAGAAGAAAAATACACTACCACAATGTTTAAAATACTTGATAGTAACGTGTATCAGGAGGCTTCAAAAAATGAATTAAATCAGGCTTATTCAAGAATCTGTTCACTATTCAATGATTTTTTCATTGAAGGTAGAATTGACCTGCAAACATTTAATTATGTCATTATGATTACACCCAGGATTCCTATTTTATTTGGTATTCCAGAGATTCATAAAGCACTTTCCGACCCTCCCATGAGACCATTAGTTGATGGAAGGAACAATATCACTTACCCTTGTGCCTAAGTAGTAGACAACATACCACAAAAATATGTGAAACAGAAAGTGGACATTTGTAAGGATTCCTGGTCATTTCTTGAGAAAATTAATACCCTTACATTTGATGAGAACCTTAATTTTTTTATCGTAGATGTAAGGGATTTGTACTCATGTATACCCCACAAGCTTGGTATAGAATGGGTTTGCCTACTTTTGCAGAAAAGGGGAGCTACCCAAGCTGAACTATCACTTGTTTCAGAGTGATTAGACCTTGTTTTGTCTTACAACTATTTGACCTTTAATAACAAGATTTACCTCCAGAAAGTAGGTGTCGCCATGGGATCCCCATGTGGAGGTAGTTTCGCAAACTTAGTGATGGCTTACTGGGAGCAGGAAATTATGCGGAAAAATGAACAAGTGAACAATCCGATTAAACTACACACGTTTCCTTGATGACATTTTTATTTTAATCCAAGGAGATGAAAGTGAAATGAACATTGTAACCTATTTTAATACTAGTTCTGAATTCTTGGAATTCATACACATTTGGTAATGACAGGATTGTCTGTTTAGATGTAGAACTATGGAAAGACTTTCTGTGCTAAGATTTACAGAAAGGATACTTATTCCAATAGTTTCTTACATTATGAAAGTAACCACTCTTGGTACTAAAAGAGATCTGTAGTGAAAGGGCAGTTGATCCGGGCCCCTTGGATGGTATCAAGGGAGCTTGAATTTTTAGAAGAATGTGAAACATTACAAAATATGTTTACCAACAGAGGTTATCCAGAACAACTGATTAACCTCATTGAGGAAGTCCATGAAAAAGGTTAGGTTTTTTCCAACCAATCCTGGGTAAAGACCTACACATTACAATTTAGGCTCAACACAGTGAAAATAACCAATTGAATTTGTCTTTTATAACACCCTTTAGTACTGACTGAATTTTTCATCTATCATCTGCAAAAATTGGCCACTGATTTTCAACGACAATGAGTTAAGAAACATTGCCTAATGCCCCTAAAATGGTCTGGAAAAGGGGGTAGGAATTTGAAGCAAATCATGGAGAGTAACATGCCAAAGTTGCCATGGAGAAAAGGGCACGTTTCAATGTAACGTGTGTAACTTCTGTCCTAATATGGCCACTGGTGAGACCTTCAACATCAGAAACCATACATTTTAAGGTAAAAAATAGATTCAATTGCCAGTCCAAAGGTGGTGTTTGTTGCACAATGCCAACAATGTTTCGCATTTTACTTTGGCAAGACAGATAGAAGGCTACGTGAGAGGGTGTACGAACATCTTTATTATATAAAGAAAGGCAAATTAGAAAATGCATTAGCCAAACATGTTGGTAACTTCCCCACCATACATTTTTATTAAGGTGGTAGATTGTGTTCAAAATGATGGTTGGGGCGGCCTGGACTCTCTACAATTGGAAATATTAGAACTGTATTGGCATATTCGTACCAATGCTTGTTCATTCCCAGGCCTTAATGAAACTTGCTCTATATATCCCATTTTAAAAATGAAGAGTTTGACCAAAGTCAGGTTCTCTACATTATATTACATTTTTATATGTATATTCCTAATTTCATTTACACACATTATATTAATTAAATTTGTGTGTGTGTGTGTGTGTGTGTGTGTGTGTGTGTGTGTGTGTGTGTGTGTGTGTGTGTGTGTGTGTGTGTATATATATAATTTACTATATTAGTTGCTTACATCACAAAGCTTGAAGGTTTTTTATACATTTTTCTACGTAAAATGTGTATTCTGATATTTATTAAATGTGTGTGTGTGTATATATATTTATTATATCTGTTACTTGCACCACAAAACTTGAAGGTGTGTATGCCTTTACTTTGTGGAAACATGAATTAGTTGTTGATATACTATTGATTTTTGTTTTTTATATATTTTTTTATATATTTTTATATGTAAAATACGTATTTTGTATTTTATTGAATTGTACAAAATGTATATATTGTAATACATCAAGGTGGTATCTTATCTGTTGGTGACCTTTTATGAATGGCTCTTTTGCCGCAGCTGCTATATATATATATATATATATATATATATATATATATATATATATATTTACAGTACTATTCTTTATAAGTAAACACATTTCACACAGTAAATATTAATAATTATTTAATATATGTGGGTGTTGGAACAGTTTAAACCATATGTTCGATTTGTTGAACACATTGCGTTATGCTTATATGATGGTTTTGCACACAGTGTTAATGCCTGCACCTTTTGCTTTAACTACTAATTTAAACCACCAACTGTTACTTTGATTTTAATTGTATCACTTATGTGTGGTCCTATTCAAATGTAGGACAGGGTTATTTAAACAGCAGTTGAGAGCATTTGTTTGTCTGAAGTCCCACTGTTTAGTGGGACGAAAAGTGCTTTACAAGTACTGTGTTTCATTAAATAAACTTCCTTTGCTTCAAGAACAGCGTTTATATTTGTTGCATTTGTGTGTTGGAGTATCCTGGTGCAATTCTCAGCACTTTTTGTACATACCCCTATGATGTCAGCTAACTCCTTGGCTTGCACCAAGCTATTCCTGCTCTTACAGTGTTGGATGCTGACTAGCATGCAGGGGAAATCTGGGATTCAGTATCATTCTCCTCATTTGCATAGAATTGCCTGCTGATGCATAGTTACAGGTCCCACAGTGAGCCTCCCACCTTATTAACCACTATTCACTTGCCATGTTGTCTTCTGCCTGCCATTGAGTATAATGGGAAAATACTGATTTTGGTTAGAATGCTTATTTTAGGCTTTTTTTTATTTTTCGCCTGATCCTGTTTGCGTGCCACTGTCCTATGGTTAAACAGCAGAGATCGGGTAAAAAAAAAAAATAAAAAGTCGATTTTTTTTTTTTTAATTTTTGCAACTGTTTTCCATGCCAATGGTCATATATTTGGCCATTGGCATGATTTCTACTTACTATCCACCCTTTATTTGGAGCTGTCATGTCTCCACTTTGTAGTTTGCAGAAATGTACTCGGTTACTGGCAGAGTACATTTCTGCAGATTACACTAGTCCTGCACATCTGGCTTCCAGCTTCCTGGATCGCAGATTCACCTCATTTGTATGGATTTCACCTGCAAATGGGGTAATTTGAATACAGGGATGAGTCCATGCAGGACTAGTGCAGGAGCACTTGTGCACGTCCCTAAAGCTGGATCGCACGGCAGACCTATTGCCTGCTGGAGCTCCTGCACTAGTCCTGCACACTGTGCAGGGCTTGCTGAATCCGGGGGATAGTTTACAGTGTGGGACCCCCAAACAAGACTGCATTTCAGCATTGTTTGAAAGTTGTTTTTCATTGTCAGACAAAAACTTAACATTTCCAGTTAATATTTTTAAAGATTGTCCTCACAAAATAGCCCAGAAAATGAAAGCTTTTGCTAAAATCAGAAAGCAGTGATGGATAAAAGGTAATGCAGTACAATCTGGACTTCAGAGCAACATTGTGTTTGAATTACAGAGTCATCCTTGACCTTTGTTTCACTTGAGGAATCACTATTAGAACGTTCGGTAATAAATATTCTGTCATAAGACTCCAAACAGATGAGGCCTGATCAGCATCACATACTGGCAAATAGCCTTTTCCTGTTTTTGTGTGTGTGTTTGTGGGGAGGGAGCATTCATATTCATAGGTAAGTACTAGGCTAGCTGAACCTGCGGGCCATTTTAAGCCTAGCTAGTTTCCCTTTTTTTTTTGCTTGAATTAACTTCATTTGGTTGGGGATTGGCTTTGCCCATTTAATGGTCGATAATTATATATTACCCCAATGTCCATTAGTAGTACAGGGGCAGGCTTGGGATAAAATTTCTGTTTCCTATCTATAGAGCCAAGTTGCACTTGGACAGGGATGAACTTTGTTTTATGTGGCATTAAAATGGAATTGTATGCAACTAAAAATATAATTACCCTAATCATTAACCGTCTAAACCACCTTATAAAGAAAGCACATTTTGTTAAGTCTGTGACTCAAGCTAAATAATATATTTGCTTAAAAGTGCACTTGTCATTTTTCAAAATTTGTTGTTTTACTAATGTCATAGATTTCAAGAGAGTATACGTGAATTCACATGACCATAAAGCCAGAAAGGTTACAATTATGTATATTTTAGAAGAATATAAAGTATTGGCTACATTTCAAGATACGAGTGGTGGACGAATTTTAGTTAATTTTAACTTTAAATACATTGTGTTCACTCTTTGGTCAGTATATTTTTCCTTTTAACAATGTTATTTTTCTAGAGGAATTGTTACAGGCGTCTAATACTTAAATGAGCATTCCATATTCCTTGTTGAGGATTTTAATGATTCCATGAGAATTATGAATATGAAACTTTTATATAATTTTTAAATGTTAATCTCTTATATGTGCGGAATTTTAATTTCCCTGCTCAGAAAGGACGTAAACACTTATATTTTAGATACAAAAATCTGTAAGACTAGAGACCTTTTGGCAATTAGTATATTACAGAGCTTTATTTTGACATTTTTCCATAAGGTCTTTCATTTCATGCCCCCCTTACTTTTTTATTAATAAGGATTTTTATACTATATATAAATTAATCAAAGAAGCCAAAGTAGTTTGTGGGTTTTTTTTTTTTTTGAAAAACAGCAAACAAGAAAAATTCATGTTGCTGTACAGTGGTCTTCCTTCAAAGCATATATTACTAAATTTTTTTCACTTAACTCGGAGAAAGATATAGGAAATACAATTTTTAATAGAGCTTGCAAACCAGGTAAAGATATTAGACACATTTCTAGGGCTGAATTATGTCAAATATGGTGTGTGCAGGGTGGATAGTCATCTAAAATGGCTTATCTGTCTGAAAGATATAGGCAATGCAGATCACTTTCAAGGAGAGAAAGAAAGGTATTGTAAAGCTGACGTTTTTTGCTCTTTTTTTTTTTTTTTTTTTTAAAGAACTTTGTAAGGATACAATGAGTCGAATTACATTACATGGATTGGAATCCTATAAGGAGAATTTGCAGAGATAGAAGATATCTTCCACATTTTTACAAATTATAATAAAAAAGTTTTCAATGTCTGCAGAATTGAACAGCAGGCTAATTTGTTCACTTTTATTTGACAGAACACTTTTAGATTAGAAGACTGAAATATTCATCTCTGAAAGTTAAAATTATGAAATTATTTAATTTCCTAATAATAAAGCCACAGGGCTTGGCTTGCTTCCCAAGTTGTTCTATAAATAATTTACCAAGGAAGTCGGGTCAAAATTATCAAAGTTGGTATAACTGAGGTTATTTTTGTTGAAAAAAAAACAGATACTGATGGCTTGAATCCATCTAAGTATTATCCTATTACGCTATTAAATGACAACATTGTTTCCAAATTAAGTAATCCGATATTACTTCCTAAAAATATTACCTATTTATACCACTATCAAATTTGGATTCATGACAACTCCAAATCCAAGTATCTACCAGCAATGCATTTTTATAAGACTAAAAAGAACAGTTCATTAGATTCACTTCGGTTACATGGATGTCCAGAAGGCATCCAACTTGATAAACCGGGAATGTCTTTTTTTTTTTTTTTTTTTTGCTACAAAAGTTAAATCTCCACTGTTTTCCCAAATAAAATATTTTCCTCATATTAGTGCAACTGATTGAATAGTAGTGTCTGCCAAGGATTCCCTTTATCTCCAACACTTTTTTCCTTTAGCTTATTGTATATTAACAGTATTTGATCAAGACCCTGCAATACACCCTATACATATTGATGATCGAACAAATTAATTGCTTAAGCAGGTGATTTATTTCAAGTCTCTGCTTTCTTATGCAATATTTTATTCTTGTTATTAAAGATTTCACTGGGTTGCAGTACCATTTCTAATAGATCATAATTATTTTTTATTTCTCAGCATTATGCTAGCTGTTAATCAGTTGTAGTTCAAATACGTAAATTTTGGGGGTTAATTATTCATATAAAACATGGTGTATAACTTTAGATTTATTAAATTACATTTGTAAGATGCAGATGTTTTCTCATAAATGAGATGGATATAGAATTTTATTTTACCTAGAGAGAGAATTAATTCCATCTTGAAATAAAGCATCAATGATCTTTTTATACAATATATGATGGTTCTACCTGGTATAACCTGATGCAATAAATTTAAAAGAATCTAGTTCAAATCAGTTTGGAGAGGAGGACGTCTGAGCATCTCCTGGAATGTGATGACTCTACCTATGTCCAATTTTGGGTGTAATATAACAGACCTACAACTATCTTCTTTTCAAAACTTTTACTTAATATTGTTCAGTGGAATGTAAATATTTCAGCTTGAAATGCAAAAATATAGACAGTGCTTAACAGTTATACGTATTGTCATGCATAGAAGCAAATGGCAAATTTTTCTGAGACTCATAAGAGGAATATGTTATATTTATTTAAGAAATAAATGTTCTATATTTATTTAAGAAATTCTAAACATATGTACACGAACATTTTTTTCATTGGTTTGAAGATAGTAACAGTTTAAATTTAAAAGTAAAACTGAAGAATATTGAACTGATGGACTTAAGTTGCTTTCTGTTTTCCTTCCTCTTTGTCCTCTCCAAATGTACTGTTTTTAAGTATGGGCAAATTTACTATGATTTTTAGGTCTGACTGCTTTAAGCTAAATATATACAAGTAAGTAAAACAATTAATTTCTGTATATATTTTAATACAACAAGGTAACAAATCAGTATATTTTAGGTAAAAAGCCTTTATCAAGACTTAAAGCTTGCAATTAACCCAAATAATAACTTTGTTGTAAAGGTTCTTTTAACTGGTGAGAGGACCTACCTTCTTTGATGGCAGTGAAAGTTTTATCATACTCTTATACGTTCTTACCGGAATATTCAACAAAAAATATTGTTGAGGGCTTATTGATATGTATCTTGTATGAGAAGGGAAAATAAAGACAAAAACTGTGTTTGCATGGATGTGGGTGCATAGTCATCTGGTTTTTACGTATGGTGTCCTTTTTCAAGAATACTGTCTTGGTGGCAAAAAATTAGATTTTTTTTTCAATATAGTTAGCATGAAGGCAGTCTATAATATTCTATTTGGATCTTTTTCAGGAGTCTAGAAATGTCATGCAAGTTAATTACATTGCTGTTGCTATGAAGTTTAGCTTCAAAACTATTAATTCTTATTGTTTGGAACTGTCCTCTGGTCTAAGGAATGAAATTCCTTCTAGGAAAATTATAGTTTCTGTTTATCTTAAATATGAATATCCTTGTGAAATGTGTTTAACTGACTTTAATGAAACAATAAGAATTATTGGATTTTTCTTTCTCTCTACAGCAAAAAAGTAGGGTGTGGGGGTGGAAGGAAAATTCTTGACTAAAAAAATAATTTTTTTATTCATTTGTCTTATGATTAAGTTACCTCCATGTGTTGCTTCAGACAAAATGCTTGGATGAAATGTCCATGTAGAAAATAATAGAAAAGAAAGGTCACATGTTCTGTTATTTTAATGACACTGAAAAACATACATACTGTAGATTAAACTGCATATGTTAGCAGCATTTTTAAGACTTAAATACAGCTTGCATATGTGTCACTTTGCAACTCATTAAATATTTAAGTATGTTGGACAGTAACAGCAGAACATACGTTCTATAATGCCTTAAACAACTTTAGACAAAACAACATTAAATCTGTTGTACAATTATGCAGTTCATTAAAGAAGAAGAAAATAAAAAAAAAATGTATCCTCTCCTTAGTTGTATTGCATTAGAAATGAAACGTACATCCACTGTATCTACCCAGGATGTTGTACTTTTCTTTACTAAGTGACTCTAACTGGTGAGTATAATGCAGTATACTGTGGCATCATATCGGTTCGTTTGTCACTCTTTTTGAAGGGGTATGTTAAGAATGAAAGGAAACCTTATTTTTCATACATTAATGAATATTTATTTAATAGAGTAATGTGAATATAAATTACTGGACTGCTAAATAACTGCCCATGAAATGTTAGAATAGGGTACTGTGGCCTGTCCTTGAAAAATTAAGGACTCTTAACAATAAGTAACTCAAGCTTCATTTTAATTTTCATTTTGAAGGCTGACCTTTTGCTTACAGTGATTTCATATTGGCTTTAGGTGGTAAGTTTAATATGTGCTTCTTAACATTTGAATAGATTGGTAAATTCAGTTAGACAAAAAAATATTTTTTTCTTGTGTTATTTCTTAAAGTAGTTTGTGTGTAAATCACTGGCCTGATACTTATCTGTGAAGTGATGGAGAAGAGTAGTGTGGCTTATTGTTAAAATTAAAGAATTTAGACATTCATTTTAAATTTCATTTTCATATTGAAGCTAGACAGGCTGGTGTTTTCTGCTCTCACATCTTTGGTGTCTTTGCACACAGTGCAGGCTGGAGAAGTTGTTTGACCGCAACTGAGCTACAAAATATAAGTATCTTTTGATTATTTTTACAGATTACTGTTTTTATAATTTAATATATATAAAGCACTTTGTCTATTCAGAATCTTCACAAATCCTTATCTGTTTAAAAACTTTCATTTGACTCTGTAGTGCTGTCTTTGTCTTGGGCTATTTTGTCCCACCCTGCCTCCCTGTTGGTGTCTTGCTCTTATACTTGGTGGCTTTGCAGTTGCCCGCCCCTACTGTGACACACCTCCCAGTCTAGTGTCATTAGCTCATTCTTCTTAATACAGAGAGAACATTTGATAAGGCCTTCTGTTCCTCCTTTTTCCCTTTTCAAAAAGTAAAACAAAACTTTTTTTTTTCTTTTTCGCCTGAACCTTGTGTTCTGACTGTCCTTCTCAAACATATTGGAAATATACAGTATATTTCAGAGCATTTGTTATAACTGTATTTGCTATAACTGATTTAAGTATTTTTTTCTGGCTTTTTGAATATTTACTGCTTAGCGACTGCATCTTAGCCTGTTTATACAGCTCTGCATTCTATTTAAACTGTTTTTGTGTTGATTAACTGTTTTGCACTCTTAAAAAGTTATTTGTTGCTTAATTTTACCTGTAGGCTAACACACTCAAGTGTGCTAGCCGCTTAAAAGCATTTATAGCATTTACTGTCTGTTTTTTCCTTGTCTCTGTAAAAAAAAAAAAAAATCTCTTGTTTTCCCACCTTACTGAACTAGAGTAGTCCAGTTTCAGAGTTGCTGATCCCTGGGCTTTGTTTTTAGTTCCTGTTACTGATCCATTGCCTTATTAGGAAGGAGGGAAGTTTCTTTGCTTACCAGTGGGAGTGGGAAGCACTGAGCGGCCTTTTTGTCCGAATTGGTGAAGTTTCAGCCAGAAACTAGTAGTCCATTGGTCGTTTTGGGCCAATTCCTAACTCCTTTCAGCCCCCTGCTATAAAACACGCTAAACACGCGTTTTCCAGCTTGTACCAACTCTGCACAGATCCTCGTGGTGGCCTGCAGAGTGATCCAAGCAGCAGAGAGCTAAGAGTGACTTTCTACCAGATATAAGTATTTTTTGTGGCTTTCCCACTGTTATTAAGCTAGCGACTGCATTTTGCCTGTTTTACTGCTACTTTAAGTGATTTCTGCATTTTACATTGTTTATTGCACTTTAAGTTACTAATTGTTGCAAATTGTTTCTGTAGGCTACACACTAAAGTGCGCTAGCCGATTTACAGCATTTATAGCATTTACTGTCTGTTTTTTCCTTATCTCTGTAATAAAACAAAAAAATCTCTTGTTTTCCCGCCTTACTGAACTAGAGTAGTCCAGTTTCAGAGTTGCTGATCCCTGGGCTTTGTTTTTAGTTCCTGTTACTGATCCATTGCCTTATTAGGAAGGAGGGAAGTTTCTTTGCTTACCAGTGGGAGTGGGAAGCACTGAGCGGCCTTTTTGTCTGATTTGGTGAAGTTTCAGCCAGAAACTAGTAGTCCATTGGTCGTTTTGGGCCAATTCCTAGCTCACTTCAGCCCCCTGCTATAAAACACGCTAAACGCGGAGTTGCCACTGTTGCACACGAGCAGCGGCGGTTAAACTATTTTAGACATCTAAATTCCACTCTTCAAATTTTCCCTTAGAACTACCTTCCTCGAGCTGTACTGCTGATCTAACCAGCATATCCTATAACTGAAAAGTTCATCTCTACTTGATTCCCAAGTAGACTATTCTCTATCTGTAAAGCCTAGCACTTACTCCTACAGTACTTGCACCTTGATAAAGCACTCTTATTTATAGATAGTACCCCACTAGCCTAAAACCCACTTCCCCCGGAGTCCTTTGAAAGTCTCTTTATCTACTACTTCTAGTATGTCGAGGGATCAGTTGCTAGTGTCCTCTCCAGCTCAACTGGTGAACCTGGGAATATTGAGGCAATGTTACAATTGCCTCATGTACACAGACAATCCTCTCCTTCTCCCACAAAACACAAATACATGCGGGAGATGCAACTATACGGCCAAACTGGAGGCTGAGCTCTCTCAACATAGGACTGGCAAGACCAGACAGGAGGAGAAGGTAACCACACACAATACATACCCAGTCACACATGGTACCATCACAACTTCAAATCATACACATACTCACACAAAGACATACTCGGAGGCTCTGTTCAAAAATTTACCAAAACAGCAGAGGCCACCAAAGCAGACACCCAAACAACTACCACCTCACGACCCAACACATGCAACACATAGACCACACAGTCAGAGTGTCAAACAGTCACAGCCCTTAAGGCCAAACAAAATGCCAGACACACTTGTCATTGGTGATTCCATAGTCAGACACACTGACGTCCCGCTCACCAGACTGAGTAAGGAGAAGGTCACAGTAAGCTGCCTGTCGGGCGCTAGAATCCGCCACATAACGCAAGCACTCAGGTCTCTCAACAGCAGGTACAAGTACGACTCAGTCATTGTCCACGCTGGTGTCAACGACCTGAGACGTACCTCCTTGGACTACATGAAAAGGGACATCGAGGAGCTCTCTGATTATGTAGCCCAGGCAGGTATGACCCTGACCTTGAGCAGTATCCTACCTTCACCTAGAATGATGCCACAATACAGTGATAAGATGATCAGCTTTAATAATTGGCTTAAATTCTGGTGTCATTCAAAGGGGATCCAATGTCTGTCTGCCTGGGATGACATGCTGGACAAGCCACGCTGCTTCGCAAGGGACTGCTTGCACCTGTCACCCCTGGGCTTCCGGATATTGGCAAAGGCTCTTGCCACCCCCAAAGTGCCTTTTTTAGGAAAGGCTCAAATTCTAAACCTACCACCCTAGAACACCAAAAAGGAAAAAAACTAAGGGTAATGCTGCTCAATGCCAGAAGTCTCAATCTCAAGATGCACGCACTCGAGGCCCTTCTCAATATGGAGAACATCGATGTCTGTGCTGTGACAGAAAACTGGTTCAAGGCTCCTGAGAGCACCCCAGCACTAACAGGTTTCACCTCATATCATGCATTCCGGCCCCAAAATCCGGACAACACCAAGAAAGAAGGGGGGGTGTCCATATTCATAAAGGACACTCACACCTCAAGGTTGGTGGCAACGCACGATGCATCGGAGACCATCCAGGTGCAATTAACCATAGGCAAGACTGCTCTGCAATTTGTAGCATGTTACAGGCCACCCTCTCGAGCTCAGGAACCTCACATGGCCTTCCTGAAAACATTGGAGGGGATAAACGTATCTCCAAACACCATCATACTAGGTGGCTTCAACTACCCTAATATAGACTGGGAACACTACTCAAGCCCGAACACTCTAACCCAAAGATTCCTGGAGTTCATAAACTCAAATGCCATGGAACAACTAGTCACCATCCCCACAAGAGGAGAAAACATACTTGATCTCATCATCACGAACATGGGATCAAAATGTTCAACACCGGAAGTATACCCCTCACTGGTGAGATCAGATCATAAACTAATCTCGCTGGAGGTCCTCATCCCGCCCCCACCTGAAACAAAAAAGACCACAGTGAAGAACTTCTCAAAAGCCGATTTCACACTTCTAAAACCTAGTGTGCTCTCCTTTAAGGCCCCTGAGCCAGTGGTAAACATTACTCAAACCGCTGAATCACTTACAAATGCCTTCTACCAGCACCTACAGGACTGCATGGATCAGGCAATCCCAAACAAAACTAAGACTCTCTGTACCAAAGGCAAACATCCAGTCTGGTGGACCCCAGCCATAAACAAGCTCTACAACAAAAGGAGGAAGCTACTACAAGATAGAGCAAAATCCTTGAAAGGTAAGACACCTTTGATCATTATAAGTAAAAAACTAAGAGCTCTCATAAAATCATCCAAGGCAAATTTTGAGAGAAAAATCGCCAAGGACTCTAAAGACAATCATAAGGCCTTCTTTAGCTATGTTAGAAACCTAGGAGGAAACTCCCAGATATGCTCAGAATTAGTTCAAAATGATGTGAAAATTACTGAACCTACACACATTGTTAACATACTGGCTGACAGGTTCAGTGCAAACTTCTTCCCTCCCCCAAAGGAGAGATATCTATTCCAGAGGATTGTAGCCCCCCAAACATCTCCAACGCCCAGGTGAGAACTGCCCTCACTAAGGCAAAAATCACAGCATCCATGGGACCGGATGGTGTCCCCGGCTGTGTGCTTCATGAACTCAACGAGGAATTAAACCCACAGTTAGGACAGCTGTTTAATCTTAGCCTCACCTCAGGATACGTACCCAAGGAGTGGCGCACGGCGACTGTGGTCCCACTTCATAAGGGCGGTGCCTCCACAGACCCTGGAAATTACCGCCCCATTAGCTTGACAAGCCTTATCTGCAAAGCCATGGAGAGGATCATAATGGAACTCATAAATAAAGACATAGGGAACTTGCAGACTTTGGATCCAACCCAGTTTGGCTTTGTCAAAGGCAGATCCTGCCTCTTAAAACTTGGTTGACTTTTTCGAGACAGTCACCAAGGCCATTGATGAGGGAAAGGCAGTCCATACAGCCTACCTCGACCTGGCAAAGGCCTTCGACACAATACCCCACTCAGGTATCATCGAAAAACTCATCAGCTTGAATGTGAACCCATACATCACAAGATGGGTTGCAAACTGGCTAAGTGACAGAACCCACAGGGTCAGAGTTGCTGGAGCCATGTCAGACTCAAAGCCTGTCACAAGTGGTGTCCCACAGGGCTCAGTCCTGGGTCCACTCTTGTTCGGCATCTACTTTTCTGAAGTACAAGCAAACACAGGAGGGTTATGGCTGACAAAGTTTGCAGATGACTGCAAACTGGGCCATAGTCGAAAACACATCTGACACAGATATCCTCCAGAAGGGCCTCACACAAATGGATAACTGGTGCCAGAGCCATGGCCTGAAGTTAAACGCCAAAAAATGCATAGTCATACCCTTTGGCAAAAACAAGGTTACCCCTAGCTACCATATAGGTGGCAATCCACTGAGCACAGAAAAAGTCATCAGGGATCTGGGGACCCAAGTTGACAGTAGCCTTCGCTTGACACTCATGTTGCTAAAGTAGTTAGGAAAACCTTCTATATCGCCCACCTGATCATGAAGAGATTCACATCTAGATCAAGGGAGGTCATCGTCCCCCTGTACTCATCACTCATTAGACCTATGATTGAGTACAATGCCCTGTTCGGAATGTATCTGACCAGACACCTGCTGCAGCTTGAAAGGCCCCAAAAGTTCCTCACCAAAAGGATAAAGGGTCTCAAAAATATGTCTTATGTTGCCCGACTGAAAGAACTCCAGCTCTATTCAGTCTCATACCGCTTGCTCAGAGGTGACCTGTGCCTGACATATAAGGCCATGTCAAACCCAGATTTGATGAATATGCTTCACCTCAAAAAATCTAGATCCCTCAGAACCACAAGGGCGGGAGACTTAAACCTTGACACGGTTATAAATAGAATGTGCTGGAGGGACAGATTCATCACCCAGAGACTCCCTATGCTGTGGAACAAAATCCCGGTACATGTGAGGCAGAGCATCTCGCTGGCTTTGTTCAAGAGGAATCTTGACCAATGGATGGGAGATCGCAGATATACCCCAGGGATTACTTCAGTGTCACTGCTTGACAGAGGCACAGAAAAATGATAGGCATAGTTTTTATGTTACATTTGCGAATGGACTGTGCATTTGCAAATATGTTCGAAGGGATGTACAGGGATCACGGCACAGTACAGTTAGGGAAATACAACCCTTTCCTCACTGTAGTGCGATCTCGGAGTTGGAATATATAGTTAGGGGGTGTGTGGGGGGTACAGGGGGGCTTGCCCCCCTGCATAATCTAGATGTTAGGTGTGTTAGGGAGTAGTGGCAAGGGTGACATTGTTAAGTGCCAAAAATGTCGTGTCTGACATTTTTGGCATTAACAGCTGATTTTCGACATTTGGACAGTTAGGTTATGTGTATTTTCGACGAATTACTTCGCTGATAAGTACCTTTTTATTTTTACTTTCAAGATTTCAATAATATATATAAATAATTTTTATATATATATATAATTCATTCTTATTGATCTGTTTGCCCGTTTTACTAAGTAAACTTAGTCATAATTCAATTCTTGCCTTTTTTTGATGCCCAACAGCTACTTACTCCAAGTCCTACAACACTGATTCTAGTTCTTGTACATCAGTAAACTGCTATCTGAAGTGAAGCTTAGTGTTACAGAAGCAAGGCACATTTCCAGCCAGTAGTGGTTTATTATGTATGAAGGATCTCATGTTTCTATATCAGTGGTCTCAAACTGCAGGCCTGCAGGATAGATGCATCCCGGAAACAAGACAAAACCATCCTGCATGCATTTTAAAAATAATACAATCTCACTCCCCACACTATACTTGATTGCTCTTACTTTAAAGTTGCACACCGGATGTACTTTTTCCATTGGTCATTCTTGCACACCAGATGTGCTTTTCCCACTGCATGCAGTGGAGCCATTCTTGCATGCCAGGTGTGCGTTTGCTATTGCATGCAGCCAGTCTTTTACTGTTGTTTGATGTACATATTACTTGTTTTTTGTTTTTTTTGGTCCTTGCTTGTTCTGGTCCTTGTTTCTCTGGATGTACATGGGGTGCCTCAGTGCAGATTGGAAAGGATTGACAAAATGGTGGGGGATGGAGGGGGGGTACTGGGAAGGCTACATAGTAGGAAGAGCACCCTCCATTAAGGATGTTTAGAAGTGATGAGAGTCATAACCGGGGGTAAATTACCATTGCATTTATTTATTTTTTTACACGTTTTGTCCTGCTGCCTGCCAGCCATCAGCCCCCTCCAGGTCAGTCATCTTATTTGTCCTCTATTTCTGGGGAGAGATTTGGATGGGAGAGACCGTCCTTGTCATTTAGATAACCACTAGAGGTGATTCTAGTGTTTGTTTTTTTTTTTTTTTTTTTTTTTTTTTTTTTAACAGCCCTAGAGGGAGACGTGCAATAGGCTGTCTATGCTAGTCAGACCTCACTTTCACGAGTGCTGTTGCTAGCAAGCAGCCCTGCTGCGTCCCCCAAGCATGGGAAGTGGTTTCCCTGATTTCCACTAGAGAAATTGCATTTCTGTATGTATTCCCCAGGTGCCCATTATCCAATCCATTCCTCAGCATTGGTGATCAGACCACACCCCTTCACTCCTTACCTTCCATGCCTAGGTCCTTCAGTGTCAGGGCCGCTAATTGAATCTTGTGTGCCTGGGCTGCAGTAAGAGTACCATCTTTTAGTGCCATGGAGCCAGTCGACCATTGCTTTTAAGGTAGAGGAAGTTGAGAGAAGTATTGGTGGACTGAATATATTCTGTATCAAGAGTGTGTCAAGTCTGAGTGGGTTTTAAGTGAGTGATGGATATCTGAGTACATTTTGCTGAAAACCCTTTCAGTAGCAGAGGAGTCTTTTGTTTTCTCCATTGTTGTGTGACCTTGGAATATGTATGTATAAATCTGGAGGGTGTATGGTGTGTCCCTGCACATGGGAAGTATAGGGCATCTTGTTCCCTGCAAAAAAGCTATAGATGTTCGTTGAAAGTGGTTTTAACCATATTTATTCAGAGTATTGGCATTCAGGGAATGTGTTCTCAAATTCTCAACATGATTCTAGCGCATCACTCATGATCTAGTGAAGAAAAAAGAATAAGACCGGAGAAGAGAATAAATTAGCTGGATAAGAGGAGGTGGGTTGCTCTTTGGAGGAGTTGTATATTAACAAAACAGATATTCTGAAGTTCAAGAAAGAGAAGGAGTGGAAGCTGACAGAGCTTTCATCATGAAGGGTGAAGTCCGTTTACATAGGGATATAGCAGACAGGACAAACTTCTGGATTTGGTCCTAAGCACAATGGAGGGGTTCAGAGATATCTGTGCAAAGGTGCTGTAAGCCAGGAGCATGTAGTTTATCTGATAATGTTTTGCTTACAGATATTAATACTTGTACAGATGCAGCAAAGTCCACTTTAAGGAAAATCAACTATTATAAAAGGAAGTTCAGCTGTGTGTATAGATTCTACTTTAAAGTAGATGGTATTGTGCTTTAAAACAGATGGTCCATTGTTGCTTTTCTATAATTTTAATAATGCAATTAAAAGTATAGTGACTTGGATTTATTTATCATTGTGTTTGCCCTTTCTCCACAGTTTTGCATCTGTGGAGTTAGTATATTTAAGTAACGGCTGTATAGTGCAGAGTGTTTATCTTTTGTTTGTTTGGTTTAAGGGGTACTTTCTTTCCATTTTTCCCCTTGGTGTTTTTGAGGTTAAAAGCTTTGTTCAGTTTCTGTAGTTTGTGGGGTATTTATTTTTGGATTTTTTTATGCCATGATTTCCCATTAGTCAAGAGTGATCACGCCACTATGTGGTTTATAGTGAGGATGAGAAAGGTGTGATACCAAGAACAAAGATAAGGATTTGGGATTTTAAGAGTTAAATTATACTGAGCTGTGAAAAAGGTCACAATGAGTTAGGAGACAGGAGGAAAAATGGTGGGGGGGGGGGCAAAAGCTATAGGAATATGTCGGTATAGACAAAGTTTAATAAAGGGGTAAGAAGAAAAAAATAAATGGTAAATATGGGTACTTGTGAATGTGAAGCTTAAAGCACAGGCAAAAGAAAGTACCTACAAGAGGTGGAATGGGCAGATGAGAAGGCAGAAAAGACACACTGCAAAGACGGCAAGCAAGAGAGCAGTGGAGAAGGTGAGGGCAATAAAATCACAAGTTAAGAGAGTTGGCGGGGAGTATTAAGGAGAACAAAAGCCTTTTTTAGTTATATTGCAGAAAAGAGAGGGCAGACCTTGCCTACATGAGTAAGAATTGGCAGAGATCATAGAAGACAGGGAGCAAGCAGAAATATTCAGTCAGTATTTCACCTTGGCCCTCATGGAGAAAAAGGGCAGCACACCTTCTGGGAAGGGATTTGGAAAACGTGAGTAGTAGATGAACACCAAGTTGGAGATGGAGGGGATGGAAAGGAAACTCTTTTTACTAATAAAGGATAAGGTACAGGAACCAGATGGGCTACCTCGCAGGGTCCCCAGAAGTTTGCCAGTGTACTAGCAGATCTCCTTTAAGAAACTGTTAGCATATCACCAGTGAGCTCAGAAATGCATGAGGATTGGAAGACAGCAAGGGTAGTGTTATTGTGCAAAGGAAGCAAGAAAAACTGGGGACTGCAGGACAGTTAGCTTAACAGTGTAGCAGGGAAAAACATGAATAAAATCCTTAGGGGAAGGCAGGCTACATTCCTGGGGATAACCGTCTGCAGGAAAGCAAAAAACATAGATTTATGACCAGAAGGAGCTATCAGTTGACCCTTATCCAGTTTTAATGACTGGGCAACAAGATATGTTGGGAGTCTATATCTGAAGCTCAAACGGTCAAAAGAGTGAACACACTTTGATCGAGCTTTAAAGATTGAAGGCACTAAACAGCGAAGACACAGAATAGCCATTTTTTCCCCAGGGAAAAAAAATCGCTGGGCCATCTTCGGAAGTTTGCCATTTTCTTCACTGTGGTATGATCTCTGAGTTGGTATATTTAAGTGGGGGGAGGCAATGCCCCCCACTTTTTATTGTGTTTACATTTTTCCCCCTAGGAAAAAAAAATCTCTATTCCGTGTTTTTGCTGTTTAGAAGTTCGATCTTTAAATCTTGATCAAAGAGTGTTCACTCTTTTGACCGTTCATGCTTCTGATATAGACCCTATGTTGATAACACAGTACCACAAGACATTGTCTGTCTGACTTTTAGCAAAGCCTCTTAATTGATCTTGCAGTGGCAGAGGCTGAGAGAACTGCAGCAGCTGTTTTTAAGACTGTTTTAGGAAATGAACTGCAGGGGTTGGGTTTAAGACCACGTGTTAGGAAATGAATTGCATGGGCTAGGTTTTAGGACTATGATAGGAAATAAACTGCAGTAGTGTTGAAAGGAGAGATGCACAATTGGACAGGAAGATGGTTGTTGAGGTACAATAAAAGCAAATGCAAAATGGTGCTGTTTGGCTAAAGCAAACCAGGTGTGAAGTATTAGGATGCGGGAGTGCAACTAATGGCTACCAAACAGGAAAAGGACCTTGACATTTATCACATCTGGAATGGACCACCAGGTGAGTGAGAAGGTACTGGCAGCCATGAACAGAATGCTAGGATGTATCCTCAAATTGACAGACTGCAGAAGAAAAAACGTAATGTTGTCCACAAGACCCTGTTCAAGCCATACCTTGAATACTATGTACAAACCCATAGGCTACAAAGAAAGAGGTAATTCTGGCTTCTGGAAAGAGTTTAGATGGAAGCTACCAGAAAGGTGTGGGACAGAGGTAAAAGGATATGAGCAGACATTACAGGAGATGATGAGGCTGTTCTGCCTAGAGATCACAAGTGCACAGAAAGACACTATGTAGGTACACGTCATGCTGGGGATATGTGAAGGAGTCCGTCAGAACTGGAAGAACAGGGATGGATGAAGGAGCACAGACACAGATTGTAGGGACCAGCACCTTAGCTCTTTGTGAAGAGGGTTGTGGACCTGAGAAATAGAGTACCATAATGGGTGATAGAGGGAATCCACAAAGACATTTGAGGGCATGGGACAGCTGGAAAAAAGGAAGAAGGGTATAGGGGATTATATTTACTTAAAGCAGAGACTAGGTGGTCTAAATGTCTCTCTGCCATTGAACACATGTAAAAAAAAGAAGAGTACAGAATTTTTTCCTAACCAGTTGCATCTTCATATCTGAAACTGGAGACTTTTCAGACAAAATGTAACAAATTCATACTCCAAACAACTGTTAATATCTCTGAGTATGCATGTTTCCCAAAAACTACCGAGAGTGGTGACGTTCATGACAGTTGCCTGGCAGTTAGTGCAGAGGATTAAAACTATGAGCTGTTAACAAGCTGCTGCCTGTAGTAGATGGTTTGATTCTGTCAACCTCCGTTTGCCTGCTGTGTGGGTCTGAGCAAGTCACTCATCCAGGCAGTACTCTAGGAAACTTGGGCTAGGCTCCTCATTGGTCTCCTGGATTGCATGCTTAGTAACTAACTATAAATTAAATTTGCAAGTGTGACCCAAACTATAACCCACATTTGCAGCTAAATTCCATGATAACTCCTCTCCTTGACACCTGAGTGCTAACTTTAACTTTGGCACGTTTCTGTAAGCACTGTATACATACCTGCACCGTTGCATCATACTTTCATTATTTTCTGCTTCTGCAGATCTTGACTGTACTAGTCATACTGTTTTCTTCTTTGCATCTCTGTCCTTACCTTCCTTTATTCTGTATTATCTCTTATCAGTCTTATTTTACTGTTGCTCACTTTGCCTGTCACTGCATTTCTCAGTTTTGTCTGCTCATTACACCTGCCTGTTACAACTACTGCATGTTACCTTTCTTCCTTTGCTTAACTCTCCATTTTTAGTCATACTTTCTGTACACTTCATGATTGTAGCACCAAACACATTCTTCCATCCTTTCCAACTTTCTGCTACTGCCTTACATTCTGTCATTGCGCTTCTCATTTTCCATGAATACTATTAACGTTTTGCTGTGCTGTTTATCTAATTTTTGCACCCAGGACTATTGCTGCTCAAACAACATCTGATTTGTCAGTGTAATCTACAGCTAACCTAACCAGCAAAAAGTATGTGCACTTCCCTCATCCGGTTACATGCACCCTCCACTCCTATTCCTTTCAAGTACACATTAGGATCTGGAACCATGGATGGGCACTTTCCTCCTATCTCTTAATCCAGCTTGGGGGGACATGGGTATCCCAAGGCAATGTAACACTTGCCTTATGTACACTGACAACCATTTAATTGTTGAACAGACAAATAGTTTGAGGGATGTAGTTACATGTTGACATTGGTAGCTAGACTCTCACATACAGACAGAAAAAAAGCAACAAATAGGTTGTCAGTGACACTCGCACATCAATCACAGCACCCACAAAGGACCACACGCACACAGACCTAGATGTGTGCTCACATGTAACTTACCCAAATCTCAAAGACTTCTCGGGTGCAGTCCCCAGCAACTGTGCATATACACAAACAAGACAATTCTCACCACAGCGTATAAAGCCACATCTGAGTGTGCCTCAGCTACCAAGCCCATAAGGCAAAACACTCCACAACCCAATATTCTGCTCAGAGGAGGCTCCATTGTGAGACGCACCAATGTCCCCTCTTACAAGGATGGATAAGGGGAAGGTTACAGTTAGTTGCCTGTCATGAGCCAGGATTCACCAGACCACACAAGCACTCTGGTCACTTATCCCCAAGTACCAGTATGACTCGGTCATAGTTCATGTGGACATGAATGACCCAAGACGTACCTCCTTGGTCTATATGAAGAGAGACATGATTGAGCTCTCAGAATATGTATCACAGGCAGGTATGAACCTAGCACTGAGCAGCATTCCACCATTTCCAAGGATGATGCCACAATACCAGCAGAGCAGAAAATGATTGAATTTAACAATTGGCTTCATTACAGGTGTCATTCCAAAGGGTCCAGTAATTGTTAGCCTGGGGGGGGCATGGCTGATAGGTCATGTTGCTTTGCTTTGCCAGAGATGGTCTTCAGCTGTCACCTCTATGCTTTTGGATATTGGCTAAAGCATTATCCACCCCTATAGTCCCATTTTTAGGCACTGCCAAACAGACAGACATTCCAACATAATAAAAGTTATTCAGGACAAGCTGAAGGTGTTGCTCCTTGCTAGGAACCTCGACAAGACATTGCTCCCTGGAAACTGTCCTAAACCTGGAGAATGCTGACATCTGTGCAGTTACTGAAACAAGGATCAAAGTCACAGAAAGCACTCTGGCAGTGCATGGCTGTAATGCCTTTCATACATTCCTTCCACCTACCAAACATGAAAGAGCTAAAGGTGGAGGTGTATCTGTCTACAGAAAGGATAAGCATACCTCAAGGCTGGTCAAACAATATGACATGCCAGAGCTACTCCATGTCCAAGTAACCATGGGAAAATCCATTACCATATTCATGCTCGCTACAGGTCCCCCACTATGAACCAGGAAACCCATACATCATTCCTGAAGTTACTAGAATCACACACTATCCAGCCCAGTACCATACTCCTAGGCGATTTTAACAACCCCTCTGGGTCTGCATGTTAGTGGTCGTGTATGCTTCCAAATTAACAAAGATTTCTTGACTTTGTAAATTCAAATGGCTTGGGGCAGCTAGTCTGCAGTCTCACTAGGGGAACCAATATCCTGTATCTGTTACCCACAAATATGGGAGAGTGATGCACCCCCCCAATAGTGTTATGTCCTCACTAGTAAGATCAGATCACAGTGGTCTGTCTTGAAATAAAGGTAAAACTGGTCCACCACCTAACCCCAAAATCTTTTAAGAAGTTCTCTAAGGTCAATTAACCCCTATTAAGGGATGGCATAGCTAGTTTCCCTAAATCCAGAAAACACAAACTTATGCAGAGGGATACAATATCTGACCATATAAACAACTTCATAAAAATAGCAGTACCACACCGAAATAAACCCAGGTGAAACCACAAAAACAAGCCACCCTGGTGGACTCCTATTATTAACAGGTTATACAACAAATGAAAGAAAATCCTGTCAAAGTAAGAGGGAATATGCACAACAGAGAAGTAAGTCCATCATTAGTATAAACAGGTAAAACAGGGTACTAGCCAAGTCTCTGAAAACAGATTTTGAGGTAAAAATAGCCTGCAAACTAAGGATAACCATAAGACATTTTTTAGTTATGTCCGCAATCTGAAGGACACCCAACAGTTTGCAGAATTAGTTATAGATGGCATCACCTATTCTTAGCCAGAGGATGTAGCAAATCTGCTGGCTAACAAATTCAGCTCAAATTTCACTTCTGTATCGCCCCCAGTTCTCCCCCCAAAAATATTCTGCATCATTCTACTGCCAATTATCACCAACGAACAGGTTGCTACTGTGCTCTCTAAAACTAAAACGATGGTTTTAATGGGGCCTGACAAGATACCAGGTTGCTTCTTAAACGGCTTAAGTTAGGACTTATTGGGCCCATTAGGCTCTCTGTTTAACCACAGCCTCCAGACTGGCTTTATCCCGACAGAGTGGAGGACAGCAACAGTCATCCCTCTGCATGAAGGGGACCATCTACTGACCCAGGAAATTATGGTCTATGTTTAATGATCGAATGGTACGTTTGTCGAACAGCTATTCATTGACCATGTACCATCAATCGTCCATTTCAATGAACAGCCACAATTATCTTATCGAACAGTTATAGTTGGTCCAGACAGTCAAAACAGCATGTGGTGTGTAGTGGACAGCTTTTCACGGAAGCCTGCTCTTGTGGGGGGCTGCACCCCCACACCCCCTGCTAATTGTATATACCAACACTGAAATTGCACTACAGTGGGGAAAGGGCAACTGTTATAATTAGCCCACAGAAACAAAACAGCATGTAGTTCTGACTAAAACTGCATTATGGTGGGGATAAGGATTTTTGCCCTTTTCCCACTGTAGTGCGATCTCAGAGTTGGTTTATATAATTAACAGGGGGTGTGGGGGGGTTACAGCCCCTAGCATCATCAGTGTTCATTGGCCCTGCAATACATACCACACTGTGTTTTACCTGTCTGGACTAACTGTGATTGTTCGATAAGATAATTTTTGATGATGTAGCTGTTCATTGAAACAGTTGATCAATGGTACATGGTCAATGAATAGATATTCAGTGAAAGTACCATTCGATCATTAAACATAGACCCAGAAATTACAGACCCATAACTTTGGCTCGTGTTATATGTAAGACCAGGGAAAGGATAATCATGGACCTGATAAATAATGGCATAGGAAACCTCAGAACACTGGACCTGACCCAATTCAGCTTTGTCAAGGGCAGGTCATTCCTATTGAACCTGGTGGATTTCAAGAAAGTCACTAAGGCCATGGATGGGGGTAAAACAGTACATATAACCTACGTCGACCAGGCAAAGGCATTTGACACACAGTTCCCCACTCGAGTATTTTTAATAAACTCATAAATCTGGGCATAAATCCCTATGTCACCAGCCAGTTGGCTCACTGACAGGACATGTGTGTTTAAAGTGGGTGAATCCAGATCCAGCAAGAGGCAAGTTGCTAGTGGTGTGCCACAGGGCTCAGTACTGGGAAAGCTGTTTGTAATGTACTTCTCTGAAGTCAAGACAAATGTGGGAGGCCTATAACCACGAGACTACTAAGATCCAGTCACAAGAGCCATTAACTCTGCTGGAGAAGCATTATTCTCCTGCACTATAGCCAAACTCTGGAACTCTCTCATCCTCAATTACCTCTGTAACTTCTTGCACCCACTTTAAATCCTTACTAAAAATCACACTTCAAAACTTGCCAGATATGCCCTTGCAACCCCCCCCCCCTCTCTAATACCATTCACTCCCCACACCCACTACCTCTCTCAGACCCCTATCAACAACCTACTCTTAGCAAGCTTGGCTACTCCTGTTCCCAGCTACCTACCACATAATACTAACGTCTTGTAGCAACAACTGCTAATGGCTGTTATGTAACTCAAAAACAGTTTGTATCAATTGTTCACTGATGAATCTCAACTACATTTTAACCATGTTTAGTATGTCACCATATTTTAAAATTGTACTATGCTCTACAGCTGTTTTACATTTGTTTTCTTCTTGTCTTGTGTCCTTAACTGGACTAATGTCATCTGTATTTAAATGCTATGTTTTTTTTAACTGTATAATGCAAATAATAATGTGGAGCTTTTCTCCCCGGGCTTCCGCTGAAAACGGACCTGTGTCCGGTCGGACTCTCGCGGTCAACAAATGTAAATAAATAAACAATACGAGTGCTATAAGCAGTATGTTTTAACAATGCGAGTGCTATAAGCAGTATTGTATAAATAAATATCTGTGCTTTAAGCAGTGTTGTCATATTTCATTATCTCACAACTTAAACTCATTTAATTGAATGGCCACTTGCCATTTTCTTTGCATAAAGACAAATACCTCCACCCAAAATGATTTAACTTATTCTAAGGTCACAGTAAGTTAAAACAATTGTTTATAGGAGCCAGTTTGCTTAACTGACTCACTAGATCTTGGTTTGATAAAATAGCTTTTATGAAAAAAAAATCACATCAGCTTAAATGAACATTTATCTGTTCGTAAGCTTTCATACTTCTCTCTTCGCTTTCTTCTACATTGCTTGTTTTTTTAAATATTTACAGAAGTATGACAAGTTTGATATTTTGCCAAATACCGCATCTAATTTGTAATATCTCTGCAGCTTTGTATATCAGATGAAAATGTTAGTGGATGTATCATCTGTCATGGTGCAGGCTGTCAGATATCTCTCAATTCCTTCTAGTGATAATATTTTTTAAATATTACTCAAAATATGCAAATGTTTGTCATATACTGATCTGCATTAACAATGTTGATCTTCATATTCCCCTTGATTAATATCTACTCCACTCCAGTATCAATACTTTAGAGACTGTATCAGCCTATCCTGAATATTCCATGTTTTATAACTATGACTGTGTAATACAGCCACAGTGTGTGTCCCAGGCCTGCTCTTCTGATGTCACATGACTCCTCCTACTACTGATTTTCATAATTTGTGATGCAGCTTGTTGTTTCTCTGGTCTAGTAGACATTAAAGAAGGAACACTGGTTGGCTTAGCAAGGCTGCTGCTCTAGGGAAGAAAATGACAATGAAATTAAAGTACGTTGACATTGTTTTAATAGGACTTTATAAACTGGATCAGCAGTAAAGACAGCAAGTGACTGTACCTTTAGAGATGTTTGTTCAAGTAAGCTGACGGAAGTGCTACTGTTTAGCATGTGTGCCTTCATTGGATTGCATCTGTTAAATCACTATTGCATGCCAACATCCTAGCTTATTTAAGTATGCTTTGTCACAGGTGCTATCATTTGTATTGAGGTCATACAACTTGTAGAAAATTGGAAATCGGATTTTTATGTTTTATTTAGCATTTTTTTCTTTTGTCCAAATTTGTGCAACCTGGGAGGTAGTAATATATATATGGAGATTGGAGCAGTTGGGGGCAGAGCTTCCATATCAGGATTTGAGGCGATTCTCTTGCAGTCTTTTGTGGAATTTTGGACTGTGCTTTGCTGCATTAATGATGTGTACACTTCAGCTATTGGTGTTATGATATTTTACATCTCAAACAAGGGATATGTATGTTTGATTATACACCTGTCTGATATGACTGCTCTTTTCCCAATGGATAACATTTAAAATATATTTTAGGGTGATGAGTGTAAACTGAGTACTAGGCAAACAGCATTCTGTGTAGTGGTAATCCATTGAAGGATGTTGGAATTAATTACTTGACTTCTCCATAATGAGCTCTTTGATTGGGACATTAAAACTCTTTGGAGACTACTAGCTTTTTTAACTAATTTATTCCTTAACAGCTAGCAACAGCTTTAGATCGTAATAGCAGCACATTAGCTGATATATCTGGGAAGATCTCAAAGGTTCAGCAAAGGATAAACATCAAACATGAAGACCTTTAGGGAATTCCTACAGGACATTTGCAAACATTGAAATTAAAGTTCTGGTTCATGCTGTTGTATGTCTTGTGTATCAGATGTGACACTAAAGTTGGGTATGCGTTCAAGTTATTTATTGTACATAAACACATCAGCAGCTGTAACTGGAACATATACTTTGAACTTCATAAGCTAACTGACTGACTTGTTACTTCAAAACACACTTGCATGTGCATTTCCATTTATGCCTGCACCCACTCTGAATACACAAAATGGCACTGATCTTGCATGTGCTTAGTAACTTGTATGCATATGCTATGTAGCTCCAGTGGCTGACTAGGCACAATATCCATAGTGATCTATATCCTCCCTCTTTGATTTGTTCGACATGCAATAGTAGAACAAGATATTTTACAAGCTAGATATCACATTGACATTTAACAGCAAATTAATTGAAGTCCAGATCTCTGGGTAGAATTTCCAGACCCAATCCAAAATACACAATCTGGTCACATAAAAACTTAGATGGGGTTTAGCAACAGGGACAGTCTCTGGAGATTTTTACAATTGGAACTGGGGATTACATCAGGATTACTTGAAAGTACACTGTCCTCTGGAATTTGAACAAGTGTAGAGTCACTCTGCGAAATAGTCATTGCCACAGGCAATCTGCTGTGTCACTGGTTCGGAGACTGGTAGTATGTGTCTTTGATTTCTTCTGAAATCCATTCCTTCAGATTGTACAATGTAAGATCTCAGTTAATCACAAATGGTTTTTATAGGTGTGTACTAGGCTAATGGTCCTGGAGCCTAGCCCATAGGATTACCCTGGCATCGCGCCACCCAACCTTAGTTCCCAGTGCCTCCGTCGAGTAGAGCCACTGGAGTGATCCCCAGGGTGAATTTTCTATTTGCCATCCACTCATCAAGATTTTTCTTGAAGAGGGCCAGTGAGGTGCTCTGTTTGACATGTATGGCAAGTCTATTCCGTAGCACATTTTGACTATTCCCATTTGGCTATATCCTTTAGATGTTTGCATTCTCATAATCTTCCCAAGTCTTAATGGTCTGAGAGGTTTGCTGTATTTATCATAGTACAACTTTTATGACTGGTATTTTCTCAAAATTTGAGTCGACCATTCTGTTTTCATTTGGCATCAGTAATTGTTTACTATGCGGAAGAGTTGTTCTAGTCTGTCTGGACATCAGTCCTTGAGCAGGTGAACCAAGCAAATTATCTTGAATGTTTCTGATATTAAGTAGGCTACGAAAAAAATATTGGTACCATCCATCTTGGATTTCTCCAACAAGTACTTCGCACTTTGAACTGCACGCTCAGCTAATCCATTGGACTGCGGATACTCAGGGCTACTAGTAACATGGACAGTGTCCCAAGACTCAGTACATTTCTTGAACTGCTGACGTAAACTGTGCACCATTGTCAGATATGACTTTGTCCCGACTACTATGGACAGAAAAATGTCTCTCCAGTTTTGTACTGACAGTGCTAGATGTCCAGTTAGGAAGAAGGTCAATTTCAAACCTGTTCAGATATGTCTACTACCATTAAGTAATATTGACCATTCCATTCAAAAATGTCATTAGCAACTGTCGACCATGCTAATTCAGGAATCTGGTTTAGCTTAAGTAGTTCTTTTTGTTGGTGTGATTTAGTGCTGTTGCAAATTGAACATGCTAGACTTTCCTTCTCTATATCTTTTGACATAGAAGGCCAAAATACAATGCATCTTGCCCTTCTTTTGGTTGAATCAGTACTCAGGTGACCACAAAGCAAAATGTTTTTATATATTCCTGTTGTAATGCTGAAGGAATTCCCACTTTAGGACCTTTCATGATGATTCCATCTTCCATTAGAAGCTCATCTCTATAAGGAAAATACTTGTGTATGTCAAATGGTAAACTGGTGTGTTGTGCTGGCCATTCTTGACTGACATGTTTCAGCTTCTGGAGAATTTGATCTGAAGCTGTATGATTTTTAAATTCATCAAGATGTGGTGAGGAAAAATATCTGACTTCCATGAGCCCCATGGTGTCGAAGTCTGCTTTCTCATTGTTGTTCAGTTGTTTGGGTGCTCCTTGACAAAACATCATCAAGGGTTAGAAATTTGCCTTTTGTATAGATGATATTGAAATCATACTTTTGCAATTTTAACATCATGCATTGCAAGCATACTGGGGCTGTAAGGTTGGTGATCAGTCTCTATTTGGATAGGTTTGCTGTAAATATAATCATTTAACTTCAAACATGTGAACACTACTGCCAAAAGTTCTTTTTTGAATTTGTGCATACTGCATTTCAGTTTGGGTTAAAGTTCTGGATGAATACACTACTGGTACACCATATTGTAAACATGCTGCACCAAGACCATACTTTACTCACACAAGAGAGTTACATGTTTGTGAATATCATAATATCTCAATGTGGGAGGACTGGCAATTTTCTGTTTCGGAATGTCAAATGCTTTTTGATGTTGTTCCAACCAAGACCAGTTTACATTTTTTGTGTGTCAACTCATGTAACTGTTCTGAAAGTTCACTCTGGTCTGGGATGAACTTTCCTAAATAGTTGACCATACCAAGAAAACATTGTAAAGATGTGACATTTTCTGGAACCAGCATCTCAAGAACTGCTGCTTGTTTAGACAGAAATGGTTATAAGTCAGAACTGGTAAACAAAAGACCCACATAAGTAACTTCTTTCAGTTTGAATTTGCATTTCTGAGGATTCAGTTTAAGATTTACTTAATGTGCATGGTCTAGAACTTTCTTTAGGTTTCAGCCATGTTCGTCTTCACCATTGATTGCCCCCTACAGTAATGTTGTCTACTGTGATGGTACATGGATAATCAGAAAAAATATGCTCCATTGCATGTTTAAATACTTCACTGGCAGAATGCATCCCAAATGGCAGTCTCAAAAATCGGTATCTACCAAATGGTGCACTGAAGGTGGTTAACAGTGAAGATTTGTGATCCAGCTAAATTTGCCAAAAGGAACTTTTTGCATCTAAGACTGAAGAAAGTAGTGGCATTTGGCATGAGAGGGCTACTTCTACTGTGTGCATCAGATGATGAGGATGTTTAAGCACTTTGTTTTGATCAGTACATATTCGAATATCATCTGAGCTACAACCATGGAGCATACCCCTTCAGCTGGTTCTTTTACTGGAGTAAGGATACCCAACTTCACCATTTTGTCTAGTTCTGCTTTTACTTTGCTTTGCATTGCTACCAGAACTTCCCTTGCTAGTCCGACAACTGGGCTTACTTCATGGAATATGTGACTGGAAGTTTGCCAAGCTTATCTTTGAAAATATCAGCATATTCACTAAAAATATTCTGTGTAAAACAATTGTTCAGACTTATATGGTGGATCTCTTTATTAAATGAAATCAGCCCCATTCTCAAACTGTCTTTGAGGCCTAACAGTGACTGCATGTGTCTTTTGAGTACATAAAACTGCAAGTCATAGCTGTTCCTAGCAGAATGGCACATGAGAACTACTGTGCCATAAATTTGAATCTCTTTGCCATCATAAGCAACTAGTTTTGTACATTTTGCTGAATCAAGTTTCTCACCAGCTTTTACTTTGGCAAACGTGTGCTGATATAACATTGCACTTAGGTCCAGTGTCTACTTTAAGCTCTACATGTTTCCCTTTAATTCGTACAGTACAAAATATTTCACTCTTTGCTGCCAACTGATAATCTGCCATGTTAACTGTTTCATTGATCACAAAGACACCATCAACATAGAGAGCTGTGAGCAAGCTTTCTATCTGATCTACTTGCTTCTTCAGATATTCTATTTTAATAAATGTATGTGCCACTTTAGACTTGCAAAGCATTTTGAAATAATTCCACTTTTTACATGCGTGACACTGCTGACCAAAAGCTAAGCACTTCCCTGGTTTAGGTTCATGACTGCCTCCACAATTGCAACAGTTAACAGTGAGGTTGTTTCACACCCTTTGGTTTATATTTCTTTTTCATCTTAGCTTTATGTTGTACACTACCAACATTTGCACTAGCAGATATGCATACATGCTTTTCACATTTGTAAGCATATTTGTATGCTTTTCTGTAAGCTCATGTATTTGACAAATCTCAATGGCTTTGCTCAGCATTAAATCTATGTCCTGAAGCAAAATCTCTCTAACTTTATTGTTATTAGCACCACACACAAGCCTGTCTTTTATCAACTCATCTTGTAAATCACCAAATCTGCATGTTTTTGCTTTATTTCTTAAGTCAGTAATATATGCTGCTATAGTTTCACCAGGCTTTTGTTTTCTTGTGTAAAACCTGCGCCTTTCCACTGTAATACTTGTTTGAGGGTTACACATTTTTCTAAATGTAGGTTTTAAGCACTCAAGTTCTTCCTGCATTTCAGCCTGCATCACAGTCTGGTGGTTCTCCCCCCTCCCCTGCATACACAAATGAATGTTCCCTTTTAATGACTTCTGAATCAGCTAAATTAAGAGGTATAAAATGCCTTTGTACATGTCTTTTTCAGAAACTGCAGCCTGTATGAAAATATATTCTTTCTCAAATACTCACCAGTATTATGAAACACCAGCATTCAGGTCTGCAAAATCCCTCTGCCATAACAACAAAATTAGTTTAAATATAAGCATATACCAGATACTTGTAATTATGCCTAACAATCTCTCTGAAAAGGCTTTATTTCAACACTGCAAAGACTGTGAACATTCCAGAAAATTTGTTTACGTCAAAAAGTTTGTTAATCAGAGAAAGTAGTACATTAAGGAAAAAAATGTTTTAGCCTTTCTGTACATTATAAACACTTTGGAAGTTATTTTGAACAACTGTAATTATTTTGAATACTTTTATCAGTATGTTGCTATTTCAGATATGTCATTTATCTTTGTAATTATTTTGAATGCTTTGCCACTTATTTGGCAACTGAAACATATATTATTTAAATTAATTTAGGTACCTTTGAGTAACCTCTGACCTGTTTGCAAGTTTGCTCCTGTGTATTTGTCCACTTCTAACTGCATGCCTCATGGCTTGTAAGCTCAAACTGCTTCTGATCCCATTCTGACGCCATGTTGCATGTCTTGTGTATCAAATGAAAAACAGAGGCTGGGTATGTGTTCAAGTTGTTTATTGTACATAAATGCATCAGGAACTGGAACATATATGTTGAACTTCATAAGCTAACTGACTTATTACTTCAAACATACTCGCATGTGCATCTCCATTCATGCCTGCCCTTACTGTGCCTGACTATACAAAATGGCACTGATCTTGCATGTGCTCAGTAACTTGTATGCACATGCTGTGTAGTTACAGTGGCTGACTAAGTACAATATAGACTATGGTGTACACATGTTATATAAGAAGTTCCTGAATTTGGGCATTCTCTGTAGTGGTAATTCCAATGAAAGCTACATATTTAAGTCTGGATGTTTGGTAACTTGATGCTGTAACTGAGTTTAACATTTACTTGATATCATACAAAAACTATCTTGCACAGGCCTTGACATGGCAATGTTTTCATTTCTCAACTTTTTGACAGATGCCTTTTTA